>NC_143040.1:2620000-2882500 GCF_057628025.1 Oncorhynchus mykiss
TGAATAGATCAACCAGTACATCATCATGAATAGTCTAGCTATAGTTACATCATGAATAGATCAACCAGTACATCATCATGAATACTCTAACTATAGTTAGATCAACCAGTACAGCAGCTTTGGGAGCCGGAATGTTCACCACACACCGTTCAGAGTAGTAGCCAGTCGTCCTCACTCTGCCTCAGCACTGCATTCCTCAACTGTATCTCCCATTCCTCTCACGCTTCAGGTGACTCCTCAATTGATGTTTTCAAAAGACCAGGAACAGGCAGCCAGGGTGAAACCAAAAAGCTGGTACAGTGTCTAGCTGCATCATTTAAAAAAAAAACACTAGCCAGCTAGCTAGTGTCGTGTCGTGGCTTTCATTAATCTGGTGACTGTTATGTATCGAATCAACTAACTAGGTGTAATTGTTACTCGATTAAATTAATCATGAAACAATTAGCTATTTCAAATTTTGGGGCACCACGGGAAAGAAGTTGTTTACCGAGTTGCCATCTCCCGGATTAAACTCTAGATGATTTATAATACGTATATCGATAACATTCATTTAATTAATCATTACCTCATCAGTGTCAGTCTCATAATTCTGAACGTCGCATACTCCTTGCATCTGCACAAACCCCAGCCTTAACTGACCATTCTGTACCACACAAATATATTTAATTATTGATTTACTTAATAACTAAATGATAACACAGGATACCCACACACACACACAAACACACGGTATAGGTTATTGATTAGAAACTTAATACGATGGAAACAGGTCCCTAGCGGACTGACACAATATGACACTTGTTACATAAGATGGAGAGAGAGAGAGAGAGAGAGAGAGAGAACACTTGGATACATTTGGAAAGTACGCTCACAGTAATCACAATAATTTTCCCCGAACTACCGCCCGTTTGGGTAAGAAGTACTGAATGTATTTATGTGTTGAATGTCTTCCTTGATCGTGTATCTCTGTTGGACCCAGTCCTTCGTGAAAAGGGTTCCACTTCTTGAAAAGGGTTCCACTGGGCCTTAGTTCTCAAGTGTAAGGCTCGGATTGTCCAGAAGAGGTCACAGTGTCCTTTTTTCGTTGTCCGTGTTTAATTTCACTCGTTCTGGAAGAGTGGTCCAGTGGAGCTAATCAGCCGTGTCGATGATCCCCAGTGGGGTGATGAACGCAGTGTAGCCAGCGATGGTTTGAAGAGAGTACCCGGATGGTCATACTTCAATTCACTTTCTTAGGTACAGTACTTAGAACAGCTACTTAGCCGGAACATTGACTGTTAGAGGCTACTTTGTTGTCTTCACCTCGTGTTGATTTTCAGGGTCGTAACCAATGGAGAACTATGCTGCAGCTAGAGTCTTTCTGGTGTGGTATGTTAATTCTCAACTCAGCCTTTATGCACTCTGGGGGGAAAAAGAGGGTGTTTCCGTCATGCTGACCCGCTCTCTGAGCTCCCTCGGGCGTGGCTACTTACTGGGCAAAGTATCATCAACTATGATCTCGTTAGGAAACTAAAATCACATTTCTATATTAGCTAAAATATTATCTTCATCCCTGGTATTTCCTATACAACTTAAAGGATGGAAACCTGACATACAGTTCATGATACAATATTTTTGTTTTATCATTTTTATACCATTTTTAATGACATCACAAAATAAAAATGTATTTCCCATATTCCTTCTCTTATCATACGCCTTCATTCGGATGTTAAAAATATTGTCCCAGTGTTCACTGTTGGAGAGTGAACACTGAGTTTTTGGGCGGCAAAACGTCTCTGTAACAAAAATATTCCAATCTCAATTTTTAAAGTGCAGAGAGAGAAAGTTTCCCTCCGTCCTAGAGATTTACAATTTACGACCGGACGTGTTATAAAACCCCCCCACATCAATCCTTCCTCCCCTCTGCGGGTGAGAGAGGTCTGACGGGTGTTGATCCATTATAACCCGGTCTTTTGATCCTCACAGGAGAGTCATGACACTAGCTAGCCAAAGACTGTGAGTCAACCTGTAAATCCATGGCCATAGTGTTCCCCTGTCAGTCAACCTGTAAATCCATGGCCAGAGTGTTCCCCTGACCGTCAACCTGTAAATCCATGGCCAAAGTGTTCCCCTGTCAGTCAACCTGTAAATCCATGGCCAAAGAGTGTTCCCCTGTCAGTCAACCTGTAAATCCATGGCTCACAGAGTGTTCCCCTGTCCGTCAACCTGTAAATCCATGGCTCACAGAGTGTTCCCCTGTCCGTCAACCTGTAAATCCATGGCCAAAGTGTTCCCCCTGTCCGTCAACCTGTAAATCCATGGCTCAAAAAGCACCAGATACATGCAATAAAAACTCTATGTTATCAAAAAAACCCGAAAGAGATGATTTTTCAAAAAACAACAATTACAAACAACTGAATATGTACTTAGGCTGCTAGCAGGGCTTCTAGGGCGCCATGGCAACTCATAGGACTCTGGTCAAAATGTGTGCACTACATAGGGGATAGGGTGCAATTTGGGGACCTATCCATAGATATGGAAACTACTTCACACTACAGACTTTATGTTGAATTACAACCTCTGTAAAGAGAGGAGGAGAGAGGGAGAGAGAGATAAGGGGGGAAGAGCGAGAGGGTGGAAGGGGGAAGAGCGAGAGGTTGGAAGGGGGAAGAGCGAGAGGGTGGAGGGGGGAAGAGGGAAGGCATGATGGGGAGAGAGGAGGTATATAGTTCTAGAATGATTCATCTGTGTTGTCGGTGTGTTTCCCTGTTAGCTGGTGTTGTTTGTTTAACTCTGTAATCTGTAGTGGACTGTTACTTTCCCCTGATCAAACAGAGAGAGTATTGTTTAACTCTGTAATCTGTATATTGTAATTTTCTGTGTTTTATTGTTGAACATTTGGTCAGTGTCTATCAAACACCGTTGTTTATATAATAAGATGTTTCTCCCCTGTCCATTTCTCTCTTCACTCCTCTCTCTTCTCTCTTTTCTCTCTCTCCTTTTTGTCTCTCCTCCCTCAGTCATTGCATACAGCAGATTGTAGAGAGTGTTCATCACTGCCATGTCAATGGTATCGTTCACAGGGACCTGAAGGTTGGTATGGTCAGACCATCACCATCATCACCATCATCATCATCACCACCATCATCACCACCATCACCACCACCATCATCATCACCACCATCACCATCACCACCACCATCATCATCACCACCATCATCACCACCATCACCACCATCACCACCACCATCATCATCACCACCATCACCATCACCATCACCATCATCATCACCACCATCACCATCACCACCACCATCATCATCATCATCATCATCACCACCATCACCATCACCACCACCATCACCATCACCACCACCATCTCCACCGTCATCATCATCACCATCATCATCACCACCACCATCACCATCACCACCACCACCACCATCACCATCTCCACCACCACCACCACCATCACCCCCATCATCATCACCATCATCATCACCACCACCCCATGTTTTACATCTGTACATCTGAAGGTGTGTGTGTGTGTGTGTGTCTGTCTGTGTGTGTGTGTCTGTATGTATTTATGCCACAGTGTGTTGTTGTGTTAGTGTGTCCCTGTTCAACCGTTGTCTCTTTGTCTCTCTTTGTGTGTGTGTCTGTATGTATTAATGCCACAGTTGTGTTGTTAGTGTGTCCCTGTTCAACCGTTGTCTCTTTGTCTCTCTTTGTGTGTCTGTAGGATCAAGTTGTCCCTAGACACTGATCTCAGCTCAGTTTAGTCCTAGTGGTTACCACTATATGGCCAAGCTGCAAACTAGTTGCCCCTAGACACTGATCTCAGCTCAGTTTAGTCCTAGTGGTTACCACTATAAGGCCAAGCTGCAAACTAGTTGCCCCTAGACACTGATCTCAGCTCAGTTTAGTCCTAGTGGTTACCACTATATGGCCAAGCTGCAAACTAAATTGGATATATCTTAAAATTGTATGAAAATAGAATGTATATTTGAGTTATTTGGTCTTAATTTAGGTTAGGGGTAAGCATAAGGTTAGCATTGTTGTTAAGTGTAGATTTAAAAATCAGATTTCCCAGATCCGGGAGCGTAATCATCGACTGACACTAATTAGCATAACGCAACAGACATAAATATTACTAGAAAATATTCCTATTCATGAAAATCACAAGTGAAATATATTGAGACACAGCTTAGCCTTTTGTTAATCACCCTGTCATCTCAGATTTTCAAAATATGCTTTACAGCCAAAGCAAGACAAGCATTTGTGTAAGTTTATCGATAGCCTAGCATAGCATTATGTCCAGCTAGCAGCAGGTAACTTGGTCACGAAAATCCGAAAAGCAATCAAATCGTTTAGCTTTGATGAGCTTCGGATGTTTTCACTCACGAGACTCCCAGTTAGATAGCCAATGTTAATTTTTTCCAAAAATATTATTTTTGTAGGCGAAATAGCTCCGTTTGTTCTTCACGTTTGGCTGAGAAATCGATCGGAAATTACGGTCACGAAAACGCCAAAAAATATTCAAAATTAGCTCCATAATATCGATAGAAACATGGCAAACGTTGTTTATAATCAATCCTCAAGGTGTTTTTCAAATATCTATTCGATAATATATCCACCGGGACAATTGGTTTTTCAGTAGGACCGATTGGAAAAATGGCTACCTCTGTATTTTACGCGAAAATCACTCTGAGAGCCATCAGGTGACCACTTACACATTGTAGCCGCTTACGGGTATTCTTCAACATAAATGCATACAACTATGTCACAATGCTGTAGACACCTTGGGGAATACGTAGAAAAAGTAATCTGGTTACTGGTTATCTGGCCCATTCACTGCTCAATAGGGACGTATTGGAACGCAGCGCTTTCAAAACACGAGGCACTTCCGGATTGGATTTTTCTCAGGCTTCCGCCTGCAATATCAGTTCTGTTATACTCACAGACAATATCTTTACAGTTTTGGAAACTTTAGAGTGTTTTCTATCCTAATCTGTCAATTATAAGTATATTCTAGCATCTTGTCCTCACAAAATATCCCGTTTACTTTGGATACGTTATTTTTCCAAAAATGAAAATACTGCCCCCTAGTCACAACAGGTTTTAAGGAGATAAATTGTAGAAAATTATGAGGGGATCCCGGGTGGCACAGTGGTTAAGGGCGCTGTACTGCAGCGCCAGCTGTGCCACCAGAGACTCAGGCTTTGTCGTAACCGGCTGCGACCGGGAGGTCCGTGGGGCGATGCACAATTGGCCTAGCCTAGGTTCTGACTTTGCAGCTTGGCCAGAAAGTGATAACCTTGCGTGAGGCTAAACCTGATTGTACATCTGTGTCTATGGCCAACGGTTACCAGGAGCGTCGTGTTACCTCTAACCCATTTTGACTCCGCCCCCCTCCAGCCTGAGAACCTCCTATTGGCCAGTAAGCTGAAGGGGGCGGCGGTTAAGCTAGCTGACTTTGGGCTCGCCATCGAGGTGCAGGGCGACCAACAGGCATGGTTTGGTGAGTACCGTGGAGTGGATTCTCTCTTATGGGACGGGACAGAAAATGTGTTTTTTTCACACTGAGCTGAACCAAGCCGAGCTGAACTAGCCTGATTACGCATCCACTGTAGTTTCTGGTACTGTGAGTGCTGTGAGTGCTGTGAGTACTGTGAGTGCTGTGAGTACTGTGAGTGCTGTGAGTGCTGTGAGTGCTGTGAGTACTGTGAGTGCTGTGAGTGCTGTGAGTGCTGTGAGTACTGTGAGTGCTGTGAGTGCTGTGAGTGCTGTGAGTGCTGTGAGTGCTGTGAGTGCTGTGAGTGCTGTGAGTACTGTGAGTGCTGTGAGTGCTGTTAGTGCTGTGAGTACTGTGAGTGCTGTGAGTGCTGTGAGTACTGTGAGTGCTGTGAGTGCTGTGAGTACTGTGAGTGCTGTGAGTACTGTGAGTGCTGTGAGTACTGTGAGTGCTGTGAGTGCTGTGAGTACTGTGAGTGCTGTGAGTACTGTGAGTGAAAGGCTAATGGGTAAATTAATAATGCCAAGCCAGCACAGTGCGGGTCGGGTCTGCACACTAGTGTATTAGAGGACACACAGACCTGGCCTAGAATTGACCCCTAACCTCTTACCACTTTTGAATTGTCAGGGCGGTAGTTAGCCTAAAAGAAAGGTCACTGGTTCAAATCCCTGGGCTGACTAGGTGAAAAACTGTTGATTTGCCCTCATTTGTCCTGTAAGTCACTCTGGATAAGAATCACTAAAAAAAAATTAAAAAAATGTAATGATTGATCGATTTAATCAATTAATGACTCACTCAAGTAATCAATTAATTATTTGCTGAAACAATTACTCAAATCAATCAATCAAACTATTGATACACTCATCCATGTATTCTCTCTCGCCTCCCTCCCTCCCTCCCTCCCTTCCCTCCCTCCCCTACAGGTTTTGCTGGTACACCAGGCTACCTGTCTCCAGAGGTTCTGAGAAAAGACCCATATGGGAAGCCTGTGGACATGTGGGCCTGTGGTAAAGAAACAACCTTTTAATCTCTAACCTTTGACCTTTAGAACTGAACTAAATAACATACTTCTATGTGATTGTTCCAAATCATTGTTCCCTGCTGAAAGTTGGCTCAATTCCATTCCAATTCAGGAAGTGAAATTTCAAAAAGTGGTCAGTTTGGGGTCAAGACTGTGTTGTTTTGATCTGTGGGTGATGATAAGCGTGTGTCTTCCTGCCAGGGGTGATCCTGTACATCCTATTGGTCGGTTACCCTCCCTTCTGGGACGAGGACCAACACAGACTGTACCAGCAGATCAAGGCTGGGGCCTACGATGTGAGAACTACCAACCTCTATCTATCTCTCTGTCTGTCTGACTCTCTCCTCTCTACGACAGGAGAACTACCAATCTCTATCTCTCTGTCTGACTCTATTCGATGGGAGAACTACCCACCTCTATCTCTCTGTCTGACTCTCTCCTCTCTACGATGGGAGAACTACCAACCTCTATCTATCTCTTTGTCTGACTGACTCTCCTCTCTACGATGTGAGAACTACCAACCTCTGTCTGTCTGTCTGTCTGTCTGTCTGTCTGTCTGTCTGTCTGTCTGTCTGTCTGTCTGTCTCTGTCTCTGTCTCTGTCTCTGTCTCTCTCTATGTCTGTCTCTCTGTCTGTCTCTCTGTCTGTCTCTCTGTCTGTCTCTCTCTGTCTCTCTGTCTCTCTCTGTCTCTCTGTCTTTCTCTGTCTCTCTGTCTCTCTCTCTTCACTGGTGTTAGAAATTAATGAATTGATAGACAGAATGGTGGAATGTATTGATTGATTGATGGACTGACTGATTGTGTGTAATGTCTGTCTATAGTTCCCGTCCCCAGAGTGGGACACAGTGACTCCTGATGCCAAAGACCTGATCAATAAGATGTTGACCATCAACCCGGCCAAACGCATCACCACCGCAGAGGCCCTCAAACACCCCTGGATCTGTGTATGGAAACACACACACACACACACACACACAGAAACACACACACACACACACGGAAACACACACACAGAAACACACAAAAACGTGCGCACACACACACACACACACACACACACACACACACACACACACACACAGAAACACACACACACACACACACACACACACACACACACAGAAACACACACAGCCCTTACACTGATATCTCCTCCTCTTCTCCTCTCCTATTAAACATTATTTGTATTGACGACGATTCAAACGTTTAAAAAACAGACTGAGGAGCTAGTTAAAAAGCTAAGATTTAAACTGGGCTTCTTCTTCTTCTTCTTCTTTTTTTAAAGAAGTAGATCTCGCCTGTCTTAAACAGCAGGAAGCAGATTGTCGTTCCTGCTCGGTTCTGGACTTATTGTGATACCTTATTATCCAAATACAGCAGACACACCACTCTAAATCCTTTGATGCCGTCTACCCTAGTTCCTTATCACAGGGGACAGTTGTAATATTCGTCACTACATCCTGAATCAGAAGGTTGTCCGGTCCCTCGATAAAGTCCCGTAGATCTCTCCATTACTCATCACTACATCCTGAATCAGAAGGTTGTCTGGTCCCTCTGTAAAGTCCCGTAGATCTCTTCATTACTCATCACTACATCCTGAATCAGAAGGTTGTCTGGTCCTGAATCAGAAGGTTGTCTGGTCCCTCTGTAAAGTCCCGTAGATCTCTTCATTACATCCTGAATCAGAAGGTTGTCTGGTCCCTCAGTAAAGTCCCGTAGATTTCTTCATTACTCATCACTACATCCTGAATCAGAAGGTTGTCTGGTCCTGAATCAGAAGGTTGTCTGGTCCCTCTGTAAAGTCCCGTAGATCTCTTCATTACATCCTGAATCAGAAGGTTGTCTGGTCCCTCAGTAAAGTCCCGTAGATCTCTTCATTACTCCCACTTTGTTTTCAAACTTCCCAGTTGAAGTAAACCAATATAAGTGTTGGTTAACTCTTGAGGTCCCTCTTGTCCCCACTAAGTTAAAGGTAATTCCTCTTTTTAGTTTGAGCTCTCCTCGTCTGGGTTCCCCGGTACCACTAGGGCAGTTTAAACCCCTAATGATGAATGAGTTCTCCTCGTCTGGGTTCCCCGGTACCACTAGGGCAGTTTAAACCCCTAATGATGAATGAGCTCTCCTCGTCTGGGTTCCCCGGTACCACTAGGGCAGTTTAAACCCCTAATGATGAATGAGTTCACTGAGATTTGGATTCCCCGGTACCACTAGGGCAGTTTAAACCCCTAATGATGAATGAGTTCACTGAGATTTGGGTTCCCCGGTACCACTAGGGCAGTTTAAACCCCTAATGATGAATGAGTTCACTGAGATTTGGGTTCCCCGGTACCACTAGGGCAGTTTAAACCCCTAATGATGAATGAGTTCACTGAGATTTGGGTTCCGCGGTACCACTAGGGCAGTTTAAACCCCTAATGATGAATGAGTAACACTGAGATTTGGGTTCCCCGGTACCACTAGGGCAGTTTAAACCCCTAATGATGAATGAGTTCACTGAGATTTGGGTTCCCCGGTACCACGAGGGCAGTTTAAACCCCTAATGATGAATGAGCTCTCCTCGTCTGGGTTCCCCGGTACCACTAGGGCAGTTTAAACCCCTAATGATGAATGAGCTCTCCTCGTCTGGGTTCCCCGGTACCACTAGGGCAGTTTAAACCCCTAATGATGAATGAGCTCTCCTCGTCTGGATTCCCCGGTACCACTAGGGCAGTTTAAAACCCTAATGATGAATGAGCTCTCCTCGTCTGGGTTCTCTGGTACCACTAGGGCAGTTTAAACCCCTAATGATGAATGAGCTCTCCTCGTCTGGATTCCCCGGTACCACTAGGGCAGTTTAAACCCCTAATGATGAATGAGCTCTCCTCGTCTGGGTTCCCCGGGACCACTAGGGCAGTTTAAACCCCTAATGATGAATGAGCTCTCCTCGTCTGGGTTCCCCGGTACCACTAGGGCAGTTTAAAAACCCTAATAAGATGTGTAATTGTTTTGATTAAATGTAATTTAATGTATCTGTATCTGTTACTGTATCTTGTAGTTTAAATATTTGTACTGTTTATTGTATTGATCATATTGATTATTGGAATTGTTGTCCTCACGGCACCATTGGAAATGAGATCTCTCAATTCAACTACATTCAAGGGGCTTTATTGGCATGGGAAACATGTGTTAACATTTCCCAAAGCAAGTGGAAGTAGATAATATACAAAAAGTGAAAAAAACAACACAATATAAAATGAACAGTAAACATGACGTTCTCTGTCTGCAGCAACGGTCCACTGTAGCTTCCATGATGCACAGACAGGAGACTGTGGAGTGTCTGAAGAAGTTCAACGCCAGGAGAAAACTCAAGGTAACACTACCTCTTTCACTGTCCTCTGTTCTATTCAGAGACTCAAGGGATGTGTCTCTCCCTATACCCTATTCCCTATACTCTATTCCCTATTCCCTATACCATGTACTACTGTCTACCCAGAGCTCTATACCCTATTCCCTATACCGTGTCTAACCAGATCTCTATTCCCTATTCCTTATTCCCTATACCCTATTCCCTATTCCCTATACCATGTACTATTGCCTACCCAGAGCTCTATACCCTATTCCTTATTCCCTATACCCTATTCCCTATACCATGTACTACTGTCTACACAGAGCTTTATACCCTATTCCCCCTATACCGTGTCTAACCAGATCTCTATACCCTATACCATGTACTACTGTCTACACAGAGCTTTATACCCTATTCCCCCTATACCGTGTCTAACCAGATCTCTATACCCTATACCATGTACTATTGCCTACCCAGAGCTCTATACCCTATACCCTATACCCTATTCCATATACAATGTACTACTGTCTACCCAGAACTCTATACCCTATTCCCAATACCCTATTCCTTATACCCTATTCCCTATACCATGCACTACTGTCTACCCAGAGCTCTATACCCTATTCCCTATACCCTATTTCCTGTTCCCTATACCCTATTCCCTATACTATGCACTACTGTATACCCAGAGCTCTATTCCCTATACCCTATTCCCTATACCCTATTCCATGTTTCCTATACCTTATTTCCTGTACCCTATACTCTATTCCCTAAACCTTATACCCTATTCCTTATACCCTATACCCTATTCCCTGTACCCTATACTCTATTCCCTATACCTTATACCCTATTCCCTATTCCTTATACCCTATACCCTATTCCATATTCCCTGTACCCTATACTCTATTCCCTATTCCCAATACCTTATACCCTATTTCCTATTCCTTATACCCTATACCCTATTCCCTATTCCCTGTACCCTATAACCTATTCCCTATTCCCTATTCCGTATACCCTATTCCTTATACCCTATTCCCTATTCCTTATACCCTATAACCTATTCCCTATTCCCTATTCCTTATACCCTATTCCCTATTCCCTATTCCTTATACCCTATAACCTATTCCCTATTCCCTATTCCGTATACCCTATTCCTTATACCCTATTCCCTATTCCCTATTCCCTATTCCTTATACCCTATAACCTATTCCCTATTCCCTATTCCGTATACCCTATTCCTTATACCCTATACCCTATTCCCTATTCCCTATTCCTTATACCCTATAACCTATTCCCTATTCCCTATTCCTTATACCCTATAACCTATTCCCTATTCCGTATACCCTATTCCTTATACCCTATTCCCTATTCCCTATTCCGTGCACTACTACAAGGCCCATAGATGTCTGATCAAAAGGACTTTTCAACCATTGTTCGTTTGTTCATAGTATTTAATTAATTAATTAATTCGACTTCATAGTATTTAATTAATCAATTAGACTTCATAGTATTTAATTAATTAATTAGACTTAATAGTATTTAATTAATTAATTAGACTTCATAGTATTTAATAAATTAATTAGACTTCGTAGTATTTAATTAATTAATTAGACTTCATAGTATTTAATTAATTAATTAGACTTCGTAGTATTTAATTAATTAATTAGACTTCATAGTATTTAATTAATTAATTAGACTTCGTAGTATTTAATTAATTAATTAGACTTCATAGTATTTAATTAATTAATTAGACTTCGTAGTATTTAATTAATTAATTAGACTTCGTAGTATTTAATTAATTAATTAGACTTCATAGTATTTAATTAATTAATTAGACTTCATAGTATTTAATTAATTAATTAGACTTCATAGTATTTAATTAATTAATTAGACTTCATAGTATTTAATTAATTAATTAGACTTCATAGTATTTAATTAATTAATTAGACTTCATAGTATTTAATTAATTAATTAGACTTCATAGTATTTAATTAATTAATTAGACTTCATAGTATTTAATTAATTAATTAGACTTCATAGTATTTAATTAATTAATTAGACTTCATAGTATTTAATTAATTAATTAGACTTCGTGGTATTTAATTAATTAATTAGACTTCATAGTATTTAATTAATTAATTAGACTCCATAGTATTTAATTAATTAATTAGACTTCATAGTATTTAATTAATTAATTAGACTTCATAGTATTTAATTAATTAATTAGACTTCATAGTATTTAATTAATTAATTAGACTTCATAGTATTTAATTAATTAATTAGACTTCATAGTATTTAATTAATTAATTAGACTTCATAGTATTTCATTAATTAATTAGACTTCATAGTATTTAATTAATTAATTAGACTTCATAGTATTTAATTCTACACTTCTGTTTCTGTTTATTATTGTCAAAAATAAAATATCACAATAAATATCCTTTAATTAAAAAGAGTAGTGCCTTTTATAGGGAAGAGGGAACCCTTTGGGACGTAGCCAAGCACACACCCTTTTATAGGGACTAGGGCACCCTTTGGGACGTAGCCAAGCACACACCCTTTTATAGGGACTAGGGAACCCTTTGGGACGTAGCCAAGCACACACCCTTTTATAGGGACTAGGGCACCCTTTGGGACGTAGCCAAGCACACACCCTTTTATAGGGACTAGGGCACCCTTTGGGACGTAGCCAAGCACACACCCTTTTATAGGGAAGAGGGCACCCTTTGGGACGTAGCCAAGCACACACTCTTTTATAGGGACTAGGGCACCCTTTGGGATGTAGCCAAGCACACACCCTTTTATAGGGAAGAGGGCACCCTTTGGGATGTAGCCAAGCACACACCCTTTTATAGGGAAGAGGGCACCCTTTGGGATGTAGCCAAGCACACACCCTTTTATAGGGAAGAGGGCACCCTTTGGGATGTAGCCAAGCACACACCCTTTTATAGGGAAGAGGGCACCCTTTGGGATGTAGCCAAGCACACACCCTTTTATAGGGAAGAGGGCACCCTTTGGGATGTAGCCAAGCACACACCCTTTTATAGGGAAGAGGGCACCCTTTGGGATGTAGCCAAGCACACACCCTTTTATAGGGAAGAGGGCACCCTTTGGGATGTAGCCAAGCACACACCCTTTTATAGGGAAGAGGGCACCCTTTGGGATGTAGCCAAGCACACACCCTTTTATAGGGACTAGGGCACCCTTTGGGACGTAGCCAAGCACACAAACCTTTTATAGGGAAGAGGGCACCCTTTGGGACGTAGCCAAGCACACAAACCTTTTATAGGGAAGAGGGCACCCTTTGGGACGTAGCCAAGCACACACCCTTTTATAGGGAATAGGGCACCCTTTGGGATGTAGCCAAGCACACACCCTTTTATAGGGAATAGGGCACCCTTTGGGACGTAGCCAAGCACACACCCTTTTATAGGGAATAGGGCACCCTTTGGGATGTAGCCAAGCACACACCCTTTTATAGGGAATAGGGCACCCTTTGGGATGTAGCCAAGCACACACCCTTTTATAGGGAATAGGGCACCCTTTGGGACGTAGCCAAGCACACACCCTTTTATAGGGACTAGGGCACCCTTTGGGACGTAGCCAAGCACACACCCTTTTATAGGGAATAGGGCACCCTTTGGGATGTAGCCAAGCACACACCCTTTTATAGGGAATAGGGCACCCTTTGGGACGTAGCCAAGCACACACCCTTTTATAGGGAATAGGGCACCCTTTGGGATGTAGCCAAGCACACACCCTTTTATAGGGAAGAGGGCACCCTTTGGGACGTAGCCAAGCACACAAACCTTTTATAGGGAAGAGGGCACCCTTTGGGACGTAGCCAAGCACACACCCTTTTATAGGGAAGAGGGCACCCTTTGGGACGTAGCCAAGCACACACCCTTTTATAGGGAATAGGGCACCCTTTGGGACGTAGCCAAGCACACAAACCTTTTATAGGGAAGAGGGCACCCTTTGGGACGTAGCCAAGCACACAAACCTTTTATAGGGAAGAGGGCACCCTTTGGGACGTAGCCAAGCACACAAACCTTTTATAGGGAAGAGGGCACCCTTTGGGACGTAGCCAAGCACACACCCTTTTATAGGGAAGAGGGCACCCTTTGGGACGTAGCCAAGCACACACCCTTTTATAGGGAATAGGGCACCCTTTGGGACGTAGCCAAGCACACAAACCTTTTATAGGGAAGAGGGCACCCTTTGGGACGTAGCCAAGCACACACCCTTTTATAGGGAAGAGGGCACCCTTTGGGATGTAGCCAAGCACACACCCTTTTATAGGGAATAGGGCACCCTTTGGGACGTAGCCAAGCACACAAACCTTTTATAGGGAAGAGGGCACCCTTTGGGACGTAGCCAAGCACACACCCTTTTATAGGGAAGAGGGCACCCTTTGGGATGTAGCCAAGCACACACCCTTTTATAGGGAATAGGGCACCCTTTGGGACGTAGCCAAGCACACACCCTTTTATAGGGACTAGGGCACCCTTTGGGACGTAGCCAAGCACACACCCTTTTATAGGGACTAGGGCACCCTTTGGGACGTAGCCAAGCACACAAACCTTTTATAGGGAAGAGGGCACCCTTTGGGATGTAGCCAAGCACACACCCTTTTATAGGGAATAGGGCACCCTTTGGGACGTAGCCAAGCACACACCCTTTTATAGGGAATAGGGCACCCTTTGGGACGTAGCCAAGCACACACCCTTTTATAGGGACTAGGGCACCCTTTGGGATGTAGCCATGCACACACCCTTCTCTTTCTCACCCCCTTTTCCACCTGCTTTGAAATGATCAGCCCTTCAGTAGAGACTATAGTAACACTGCTGTTGTCTGGTGAAATGATCAGCCCTTCAGTAGAGACTATACTACCACTGCTGTTGTCTGGTGAAATGATCAGCCCTTCAGTAGAGACTATACTACCACTGCTGGTGAAATGATCAGCCCTTCAGTAGAGACTATACTACCACTGCTGGTGAAATGATCAGCCCTTCAGTAGAGACTATAGTACCACTGCTGTTGTCTGGTGAAATGATCAGCCCTTCAGTAGAGACTATACTACCACTGCTGTTCTTCTTCTCTCTTTTTATTAGCATTTCTCTTTTCTAAAAATCTTTAATTAGTGAATTGCTCTCTCTTCCCCTCCTCTTTTCTGCTCTCTCTTCCCCTCCTCTTTTCTGCTCTCTTCCCCTCCTCTTTTCTGCTCTCTCTTCCCCTCCTCTTTTCTGCTCTCTCCTCCCCTGCTCTTTTCTGCTCTCTCCTCCCCTCCTCTTTCTGCTCTCTCATCCCCTCCTCTTTTCTGCTCTCCATCCATCCTTCCCTCCTTTCTTTCTGTCCCCTCCACTCTTTCAGGGAGCCATTTTGACCACTCTGCTGGTAACAAAAAACTTCTCAGGTACGTCCTTCTCTCTCTCTCTCTGTCCTTCACTCTCTCTCTCTGTTCTCTCCCTCTGTATCTCTCTCTGTCCATTGCTCTCTCTCTGTTCTCTCCCTCTGTCTCTCTCTCTTTCTCGCTGTCTCTCTCTCTCTCTGTTCTCTCCCTCTGTCTCTCTCTCTGTCTCTCTCTCTGTTCATTGCTCTCTCTCTGTTCTCTCCCTCTGTCTCTCTTTCTCACTGTCTCTCTCTCTCTCTGTCTCTCTCTCTGTCTCGCTTTCTCGCTCTCTCTCTCTCTTTGTCCTCTCTCTTTCTCTCTGTCTCTGTCTCTGTCTCTCTCTCTGTCCTTTGCTCTCTCTCTGTTCTCTCCCTCTGTCTCTCTTTCTCACTGTCTCTCTCTCTTTGTCCTCTCTCTCTGTCTCTATCTCTCTCTTTCTCTCTCTCTCTCTCTCTCTCTCTCTCCCTCTCTCTCTCTCTCTCCCTCTCTCTCTCTCTCTCTCTCCCTCTCTGTCTCTCTCTCTCTCTGTGTGTGTAAAACTCCAAAAGTAATTTCACTTTACTACCCATATCTGTCTGTTTTGCAGTTATTTTGATTCATGTTTTTCTTTATAATTAAATAATCTGATTTTATTTTTACTTTACAATTAATAATTTTCTTCTTTTTAATTGTTTTTTTTATTTCTTTACATCCTTTGTTTGGGATGTGGTACCCTCGAGGTAAGAACTCACTTCCTCTCCGTCAGCCAATCAGTGGCCAGTGTTTCATGTCACTTCCTCTCAGTCAGCCAATCAGTGGCCAGGGCCTCATGTCACACCCTTTGTCGGTACTCTTCTACCCCTTTCACACAATATCGGGCCGATCCCAACCAAACTGTGCTGGCTCTGATATTTTCTTGTCTCATTGTCTCTTGTCGGCACGGTTACAGTAACTATGGAGGATGCGTAACCAGGCCGGCTCAGTACAGCTTGGTTTGGTTCGACTCAGTAGTGTAAAAATCCCTGTTAAAACATCTTGATTTTATAATAGTACATTAGTGAATATAGTATATATATATATATATATATATATATATATATATATATATATATATATATATATATATATATATACACATTGCATTGGGAAGTATGGAGATCCCTTGACTTTATCCACATTTTGTTACGTTACAGCCTTATTCTAAAATGGATTTAATTGTTGTTTATTAATCTACACACAATACCCCATAATAACAAAGCAAAAACGTGTGTTAAAAAAACAACTGAAATCTTGTTTCTCATGTGGTCTGAGAGTCCTTTTGGTGCCTTTTGGCAAACTCCAAGCGGGCTGTCATGTGCCTTTTACTGAGGAGTGGCTTCCGTCTGGCCACTCTACCATAAAGGCCTGATTGGTGGAGTGCTGCAGAGATGGTTGTCCTTCTGGAAGGTTCTCCCATCTCCACAGAGATGGGAGCTCTGTCAGAGTGACCATCGGGTTCTTGGTCACTTCCCTGATCAAGGCCCTTCTCCGCCGATTGCTCAGTTTACTCAAGAGGCCACTGCGTTCTTGGGGACATTCAATGCTGCAGAAATGTTTTAGTACCCTTCTCCAGATCTGTGCCTCGACACAATCCTGTCTCGGAGCTCTACGGACAATTCCTTCAGACCTCATGGCTTTGTTTTTGCTCTGTCAACTCTGGGATTTTATATAGACAGGTGTGTGCCTTTCCAAATCATGTCGAATCAATTGAATTTACCACAGGTGGACTCCAATCAAGTTGTAGAAACATCTCAAGGATGATCAACGAAAACAGGATGCACCTGAACTCAATTTAGAGTCAAAGGGTCTGAATACTTATGTAAATACGGCATCTGTTTATAATTTTTAATACATTTGCAAACATTTCTAAAAACCTATTTTCACTTTGCCATTATGGGGTATTGTGTGCAGATTGCTGAGGATTTTAGAATGAGGCTGTAACCCAACAAAATATGGAAAAAAGTGAAGGGGTCTGAATACTTTCCTAATGCACCGTATATAAACAGGATGTTGTGAATACAGTACATTCACATCCACAGAATACTATATATACAGTATATATGCAGTATATTATGAATAGTGAATATGGTACATCCACATAATACTTCATGTAGTATATACACAGTATATATACAGTATATTATGAATAGTGAATATAGTACATCCACATAATACTTCATGTAGTGTATATATAGTATATATGCAGTATATTATGAATAGTGAATATAGTACATTCACATCCACATAATACTTCATGTAGTATATATACAGTATATATGCAGTATATTATGAATAGTGAATATAGTACATTCACATCCACATAATACTTCATGTAGTATATATACAGTATATATGCAGTATATTATGAATAGTGAATATGGTACATCCACATCCACATAATACTTCATGTAGTATATATACAGTATATATGCAGTATATTATGAATAGTGAATATAGTACATCCACAGAATACTTCATGTGGTATATATACAGTATATATGCAGTATATTATGAATAGTGAATATAGTACATCCACATAATACTTCATGTAGTATATATACAGTATATATGCAGTATATTATGAATAGTGAATATAGTACATCCACATAATACTTCATGTAGTGTATATATAGTATATATGCAGTATATTATGAATAGTGAATATAGTACATTCACATCCACATAATACTTCATGTAGTATATATACTGTATATATGCAGTATATTATGAATAGTGAATATAGTACATTCACATCCACATAATACTTCATGTAGTATATATACAGTATATATGCAGTATATTATGAATAGTGAATATAGTACATCCACATAATACTTCATGTAGTGTATATATAGTATATATGCAGTATATTATGAATAGTGAATATAGTACATTCACATCCACATAATACTTCATGTAGTATATATACAGTATATATGCAGTATATTATGAATAGTGAATATAGTACATCCACATAATACTTCATGTAGTATATATACAGTATATATACAGTGTGTTATGAATAGTGAATATAGTACATTCACATCCACATAATACTTCATGTAGTATATACTATATGTAGAATATGTTGTAGCATGACGATGCAGATGCATGCAATGATTTAATACCATGACTTTAATACCATGACTTTAATACCATGACTTAATATCATGACTTTAATACCATGACTTTAATACCATGACTTTAATACCATGACTTTAATACCATGACTTTAATACTGACTTTAATACCATGACATTAATACCATGACTTTAATACCATGATTTTAATACCATGACTTTAATACCATGACTTTTATACCATTACTTTAATACCATGACTTTTATACCATGACTTTAATACCATGACTTTAATACCATTACTTTTATACCATGACTTTTATACCATGACTTTAATACCATGACATTAATACCATGACTTTATTACCATGACTTTAATACCATGACTTTTATACCATGACTTTAATACCATGACTTTAATACCATGACTTTAATACCATGACTTTTTTATCACTGTATATTTGAAACGTTTTGAAACACAAGGAAACGTGTCTCTGTCATTTGACAGATTCAACCATTTAGTTGTTGTTTCAAAACGTTGTTTCAAAACGTTTCCTCTTGAACACAGCCCTGTTGCACTATAGAGGCTTTTCTGTCTCTGTGAGAAACACTGGTGTTAACCTTCCTCTCTCTCTCTCTCTCTCTCTCTCTCTCTCTCTCTCTCTCTCTCTCTCTCTCTCTCTCTCTCTCTCTCTCTCTCTCTCTCTCTCTCTCTCTCTCTCTCTCTCTCTCTCTCTCTCTCTCTCTCTCTCTCTCTCTTCCTTCCTTCCTTCCTTCCTTCCTTCCTTCCTTCAGCAGTCAAGAGTCTGCTGAACAAGAAGGCTGACGCCGTCAAGGTGAGTTTCTGGGGCAGCGTTCCAAATGGTTCCCTACGTTGTACACTACCTTTGGTCAGAGCCCTCTGCAGAAAGCAGTGCACTAACATAGAGAGTAGGGTGCTGATTGGTCCTCTGAAGAAAGCAGTGCACTAACATAGACAGTAAGGTGCTGATTGGCCCAGTGTGTTGTGATGTAACATAGAGAGTAAGTTGCTGATTGGCCCTCTGCAGAAAGCAGTGCACTAACATAGAGAGTAAGGTGCTGATTGGTCCTGTGTTTTGTAATGTAACATAGAGAGTAGGATGCTGATTGGCCCTGTGTGTTGTAATGTAACATAGAGAGTAGGGTGCTGATTGGTCATGTGTTTTGTAATGTAACATAGAGAGTAAGTTGCTGATTGGCCCTGTGTGTTGTAATGTAACATAGAGAGTAGGATGCTGATTGGCCCTGTGTGTTGTAATGTAACATAGAGAGTAGGATGCTGATTGGCCCTGTGTGTTGTAATGTAACATAGAGAGTAGGGTGTTGATTGGCCCTGTGTGTTGTAATGTAACATAGAGAGTAGGGTGCTGATTGGTCCTGTGTTTTGTAATGTAACATAGAGAGTAGGGTGCTGATTGGCCCTGTGTTTTTTTCTGTAACCACTGATAACCTGTTAACCTCTCCTCCCATTTCCTGTAGTTTTGTCTCTGGTTTCCTGTAGTCACTAAGTTCTGCCATCTCAGTACTCTGGTATAGATACTCCTGTGTCAGTACTCTGGTATAGATAGTCCTATGTCAGTCCATCTCAGTACTCTGGTATAGATAGTCCTGTCTATTGAACCCTGTAGGATCTATATACACTATAAAAAAATGAGGGGACTGTATGTCTGTTGGTTCCATTGTACAGGTAAGGCTATAAGCTAAATGAAAGTTGACCCAGGTCAGGTCAGGTCAGGTTTGTGATGTGATGTGATGTGTGATGTTCCCTCTACACTACTTGCTTTTACAGGCGAACAACAAAGCCAACACAGTGACCAGTCCTAAAGCCAACACAGTGACCAGTCCTAAAGACACCAGCTTAACCCCAGCACTGGTACATACTACGCCCTCAATACCTCCCTCCTCATCACTGGTACACACTACACCCTCCATACCTCCCTCTACTACCTCCTCATCACTGGTACATACTACGCCCTCCTTTCCTCCCTCTACTCCCTCCTCATCACTGGTACATACTACGCCCTCCATACCTCCCTCTACTCCCTCCTCATCACTGGTACATAATACACCCTCCATACCTCCCTCTACTCCCTCCTCATCACTGGTACATACTACACCCTCCATACCTCCCTCTACTCCCTCCTCATCACTGGTACATACTACGCCCTCCATACCTCCCTCTACATCACTGGTACATACTACACCCTCCATACCTCCCTCTACTCCCTCCTCATCACTGGTACATACTACACCCTCCATACCTCCCTCCTCATCACTGGTACATACTACACCCTCCATACCTCCCTCTACTCCCTCCTCATCACTGGTACATACTACACCCTCCATGCCTCCCTCTACCCCCTCCTCCTCACTGGTACATACTACACCCTCCATACCTCCCTCTACTCCCTCCCCATCACTGGTACATACTACACCCTCCATACCTCCCTCTACTCCCTCCTCATCACTGGTACATACTACACCCTCAATACCTCCCTCTACTCCCTCCTCATCACTGGTACACACTACGCCCTCCATACCTCCCTCCTCATCACTGGTACATACTACACCCTCCATACCTCCCTCTACTCCCTCCTCATCACTGGTACATACTACACCCTCCATACCTCCCTCCTCATCACTGGTACATACTAAACCCTCCATACCTCCCTCTACTCCCTCCTCATCACTGGCACATACTACACCCTCCATACCTCCCTCTACTCCCTCCTCATCACTGGTACATACTACATCCTCCAGACCTCCCTCTACTCCCTCCTCATCACTGGTACATACTACACCCTCCATACCTCCCTCTACTCCCTCCTCATCACTGGTACATACTACACCCTCCATACCTCCCTCCTCATCACTGGTACATAATACACCCTCCATACCTCCCTCTACTCCCTCCTCATCACTGGTACATACTACACCCTCCATACCTCCCTCTACTCCCTCCTCATCACTGGTACATACTACACCCTCCATACCTCCCTCTACTCCCTCCTCATCACTGGTACATACTACACCCTCCATACCTCCCTCTACTCCCTCCTCATCACTGGTACATACTACACCCTCCTCTCATCCCCCCCTTCATCCTCCTCCATACCCCCCTTTACTACTCCCCTCTTTCTCCCTGTGTTGACCTTGCGGTAGGATTTTACCACAGATTGAACAATGAGACAGATATTCCCTCCCTCCCTCCCTCCCTCCCTCCCTCCCTCCCTCCCTCCCTCCCTCCCTCCCTCCCTCCCTCCCTCCCTCCCTCCCTCCCTCCCTCTCTTCCTTCCTTCCTTCTTCCCTCTCTCCATTGTTTCCTTCCTTCCCTCTCTCTCTTCCTTCCTTCCTTCCTTCCTTCCTTCCTTCCCTCTCTCCATTGTTTCCTTCCTTCCTTTCAGCTGAAGGGCCAAAGGATGCTGGCTCCTTAATCTGGTAGTGATGGTCTGATTGGTTGCAACTTGTGCATGGTGTGTGCTGATTCGCTGGCTGTGTTGGTCACATGACTGATGCCCTGCATGACCTCAACATCTCAACATGCCTTTGTTCCCATGATGACACACACATACACAGTTATACATGCACACACACACACAAACACACAAACACACACACACACCACACATACACACACACACTGATGACAGTGTGTAATCTGTCTCAGTGATTACAGCCGAGGATAGCATCCGTCCTGCTAAGACTTGGTACAGTCACACACACACACACACACACACACACACACACACACACACACACACACACACACACACACACAGAGTCACACTCCTCTACCTCCTCCTCCTCTTCCACCTTCTCCTCTACCTCATCCTCCTCCTCCACCTTCTCCTCTACCTCCTCCTCCACCCCCTCCTCTACCTCCTCCTCTACCTCCTCCTCCACCCCCACCTCTACCTCCTCCTCAACCTACTCTACCTCCTCCTCCACCTCCTCCTCTACCTCTACCTCCTGCTCCACCTCCTCCTCCTCCTCCACCACCTCCTCAACCTCAACCTCCTGCTCTACCTCCTCCTCCTCCACCTCAACCTCCTGCTCTACCTCCTCCTCCACCACCTCAACCTCCTGCTCTACCTCCTCCTCCACCTGAACCTCCTGCTCTACCTCCACCTCCTTCTCCTCCTCCTCCACGTCCTGCTCCACCTCCTCCTCCTCCTCAACCTCCTGCTCTAACTCTACCTCCTCCTCTACCTCCTCCTCTACCTCCTCCTCCACCTCCTCCTCCACCTCCTCCTCCTCCTCTACCTCCTCCTCTACCTCCTCCTCCACCTCCTCCTCCACCTCAACCTCCTGCTCTACATCCTCCTCCTCCACCTCAACCTCCTGCTCTACCTCCTCCTCCACCTGAACCTCCTGCTCTACCTCCACCTCCTTCTCCTCCTCCTCCACGTCCTGCTCCACCTCCTCCTCCTCCTCAACCTCCTGCTCTAACTCTACCTCCTCCTCTACCTTCTCTACCTCCTCCTCCACCTCCTCCTCCACCTCAACCTCCTGCTCTACCTCCTCCTCCTCCACCTCAACCTCCTGCTCTACCTCCTCCTCCACCTCAACCTCCTTCTCTACCTCCTCCTCCATCTCAACCTCCTGCTCCACCTCCTCCTCCTCCTCAACCTCCTGCTCTAACTCTACCTCCTCCTCTACCTCCTCCTCTTCCACCTCCTCCACCTCAACCTCCTGTTCTACCTCCACCTCCTCCTCCTCCACGTCCTCCTCCTCCTCCTAAACCTCCTGCTCTAACTCTACCTCCTCCTCCTCCTCCACATCCTGCTCTAACTCCACCTCTTCCTCTACCTCCTCCTCCACCTCCTCCTCCTACTCTACCTCCTGCTCTAACTCTACCTCCTCCTCCACCTCCTCCTCCACCTCCTCCTCTACCTCCACCTCCTGCTCCACCTCCTCCACCACCTACACCTCCTCCTCCACCTCCTCTACCACCTCCTCCTCCTCCTCCACCTCCTCCTCCTCCTCCACCTCAACCTCCTGCTCTACCTCCTCCTCCACCTCAACCTCCTGCTCTACCTCCACCTCTACCTCCTCCTCCACGTCCTCCTCTACATCCTCCTCCACCTCCATCTCCACCTCCTCCTCCCCCACTGCTGTCTCTATCTATTCTGTTTGTATTGTTTCATCTCTCTCCCTAGGAACCCCAGACCACAGTGATCCACAACCCAATAGATGGGAAGAAGGTACAGCACTGACAGAGTGTGTGTTTGTGTGTAATTTTTTTGTGCGTACACATTTCTATACTTTATATTAAATGTATGTAATTCTGTCCTTGAGCTGTTCTGGTCTATTAATGTTCTGTATTAGTTCATGTTCTGTGTGGACCCCAGGAAGAGAAGCTGCTGCTATAGAAACAGATAATGATCCTAATAAACCCCAGGAAGTGTTGCTGCTGCTATAAAAACAGATAATGATCCTAATAAACCCCAGGAAGAGTAGCTGCTGCTATAGAAACAGATAATGGGGATCCTAATAAACGACCATTACACACTGAGTGTACAAAACATGCTCTTTCCCATGACATAGACTGACCCGGTGAATCAAGGTGAAAGCTATGATCCCTTATTGATGTCAGTTGTTAAATCCACTTCAATCAGTGTAGACGAAGGGGAGGGGACAAGTTAAAGAAGGATTTTTAAGCCTTGAGACAATTGAAACATGGATTGTGTGCGAGCCATTCAGAGGATGAATGGGCAAGACAAATGGGGAATGGTAGTAGGTGCCAAGGCGCACCGGTTTGAGTGTGTCAAGAACTGCAACGCTGCTGGGTTTTTCCACACTCAACAGTTTCCCGTGTGTATCAAGAATGGTCCACCACCCCCAAAGGATATCTCCAGCCAACTTTGACACAACTGTGCGTTTGAGTCAACATGGGTCATCATCACTGTGGAATGCTTTCAACACCTTGTAGAGTCCAGGATGTTCTGAGGACAAACGGGAGGTGCAACTCAATATCATGAAGGTGCTCCTAATGTTTTGTACACTCAGTGTATATCATTCATTTAAAAGTTACAAAAAATGTTTTATGTAGAAATCGCAGATTGCCCCTTTATTAAAAATGGTAGATAGCTGACAAAACGCGATCTGATTTAAGTATTAGGCAGCGTTTACACAGGTAGCCCAAATCTGATACTCTGTGTACACCAGGCTATAGATCAATCTATACGTTCTGATACTCAGTGTACACCAGGCTATAGATCAATCTATACGTTCTTTCCCCCAGGAGTCTATAGAGAGCACCAACACCACCATCGAGGACGAAGATGTCAAAGGTAGAGACACTTGTCTGTCCCCTTCTCTCTCTCTCTTCATCTTTCTGTCTCTCTCTATCTTTGTATGTCTTTCTGTCTCTCGATCTTTGTCTGTCTGTCCCCTTCTCTCTCTATCTTTCTCTGTCCCCTTCTCTCTCTCTCTTCGTCTTTCTGTCTCTCTCTATCTTTGTCTGTCTGTCTGTCTCTCTATCTTTGTCTCTGTCCCCTTCTCTCTCTATCTTTGTCTCTGTCCCCCTCTCTCTCTCTCTTCGTCTTTCTGTCTCTCTCGATCTTTGTCTGTCTGTCCCCTTCTCTCTCTATCTTTATCTCTGTCCCCTTCTCTCTCTCTCTCTCTTCGTCTTTCTGTCTCTCTCTATCTTTGTCTGTCTGTCCCCTTCTCTCTCTATCTTTATCTCTGTCCCCTTCTCTCTCTATCTTTATCTCTGCCCCCTTCTCTCTCTCTCTCTTCGTCTTTCTGTCTATCTCTATCTTTGTCTGGCTGTCGCCCTCTCTCTCCTTCCATCTGTCTTTCAAACCTCTCTTTTCACTCTGACCTTCAGCTACCTTCTCCTCTTCCTCCTCCTCCTCTTTCTCCTCCTTTCCCCTTCCTCTTCTTCCTCCTGATGATTGAGACTCCATATACATTTATTATTAAACCCGTTATCTGTTCGTTTCTGTGAATGGAATTATTTTCTACATTTGAAATTCATGTTAACCCCCCCACCCCCCACTCACCCCCTACACACACACCTGCCCTCTCTGCCAGTCCTCTGTTTTGGGAACTTGGTAGGAAGTGTGTGGAGCTCTAAGGGTCGTTCCACTCAGTCCTCTGAGCCCAGGCAGACTCCCTCCTCTTCAGGACAGAGTAAGTCCCTTGGCTATGCCGCCCCCCCCCCCCCCCCCCTCGTACCCCAGCCAGTGTCCCACTGGGTCTCTCCTCAACTACTCCGGAGAAACCAGTCCCCCTGTCCACTGTCTCCTGTGTCTCCCCTCAACCACTCCGGAGAAACCTGTCCCCCTGTCCACTGTCTCCTGGGTCTCCCCTCAACCACTCTGGAGAAACCTGTCTCCTGGGTCTCTCCTCAACCACTCTGGAGAAACCTGTCCCCTGGGTCTCTCCTCAACCACTCTGGAGAAACCTGTCTCCTGGGTCTCTCCTCAACCACTCTGGAGAAACCTGTCTCCTGGGTCTCTCCTCAACCACTCCGGAGAAACCTGTCCACTGTCTCCTGTGTCTCCCCTCAACCACTCCGGAGAAACCTGTCCCCCTGTCCACTGTCTCCTGTGTCTCCCCTCAACCACTCCGGAGAAACCTGTCGCCCTGTCCACTGTCTCCTGGGTCTCCCCTCAACCACTCTGGAGAAACCTGTCTCCTGGGTCTCTCCTCAACCACTCCGGAGAAACCTGTCCCCCTGTTCACTGTCTCCTGGGTCTCCCCTCAACCACTCTGGAGAAACCTGTCTCCTGGGTCTCCCCTCAACCACTCTGGAGAAACCTGTCTCCTGGGTCTCTCCTCAACCACTCTGAAGAAACCTGTCCCCTGTCCACTGCCTCTCCTGAACCACTCTGGAGAAACCTGCCCACTGTCAACTGTTTCCTGGGTCTCTCCTCAACCTCTCTGGAGAAACCTGTCCCCTGTCCACTGCCTCTCTTCAACCACTCTGGAGAAACCTGTCCCCTGTCCACTGCCTCTCCTCAACCACCCTGGAGAAACCTGTCCCCTGTCCACTGCCTCTCCTCAACCATCCTGGAGAAACCTGTCCCCTGTCCACTGCCTCTCCTCAACCACCCTGGAGAAACCTGTCCCCATTCCACTGCCTCTCCTCAACCAATCTGGAGAAGCCTGTCCACTGTCTCCCCTCAACCACTCTGGTGAACCTGCCCCTGTCTCCTGGGTCTCTCCTCAACCACTCTTGAGAAACCTATCCCCTGTCCACTCTGTACTGGGTGTCCCTTCTACTCCCTCCTCATCAGGCCAGAGTAAGTCCCCTTTTGTTGGGGTAGAGATCATGACTATATCCCCGCCTCTACCTCCCGTCCCCTCTCTTCAGCCATTCTGGAGAAACCTGTCCCTGTTCCTAGTCTCTGTCCCCCTCTACTCCCCTTCTAATAGGGTGGAAACCCTGGCCATGTCTCCTGTACTCCCTGTGCCTCCACTCAACCACTCTGGAGAAACCTGTCTCCTGTCCCTCTGTCATTTCCCCCTGTCTCTGTCCCCCTGTCTCTGTGTCCCTGTCCCCCTGTCTCTGTCCTCCTTTCTGTGTCCCCCTGTCTCCTGTCCCTCTGTCTCCTGTCCCCATGTCTCATTTCCCCCTGTCTCTGTCCCCCTGTCTCTTTCCCCCTGTCCCCGTCTCTGTCCCCCTCTCTGTGTCCCTGTCCCCATCTCTGTCCTCCTTTGTGTCCCCCTGTCTCCTGTCCCTCTTTCTCCTGTCCCCATGTCTCATTTCCCCCTGTCTCTGACCCCTTTCTGTGTCTCCCTGTCCCCTGTCTCTGTCCCCCTGTCCCTGTCCCCTGTCTCTGTCCCCCCGTCTCTGTCCCCTTGGTCTCTGTCCCCCTGTCTCTGTCCCCCTGTCTCTGTCCCCCCATCTCTGTCCCCCCGTCTCTGTCCCCCTGTCTCTGTCCTCCTTTCTGTGTCCTGCTGTCCCTGTCCCCCTGTCACTGTCCCCCTTTCCCTTGAGAAGATAAACCATAAACACGCACAGTATTTCTAGCTGAGCGACTGAGTCAAAGGCCGCATTTCCAGTCTGACGACATTGCAGACGCCTGCAGATCTCACAACACCTGGATGGATATTTAACATATTATCTAACCACATCACATGATGTAGTAATCGGATCTATTAACTAACCACATCACATGATGTAGTAATCGGATCTATTAACTAACCACACCACATGATGTAGTAATCTGATCTATTAACTAACCACATCACATGATGTAGTGATCTGATCTATTAACTAACCACACCACATGATGTAGTAATCTGATCTATTAACTAACCACATCACATGATGTAGTAATCTGATCTATTAACTAACCACATCACATGATGTAGTAATCGGATCTATTAACTAACCACATCACATGATGTAGTAATCGGATCTATTAACTAACCACACCACATGATGTAGTAATCTGATCTATTAACTAACCACATCACATGATGTAGTGATCTGATGTATTAACTAACCACATCACATGATGTAGTGATCTGATGTATTAACTAACCACATCACATGATGTAGTAATCTGATGATCTATTAACTAACCACACCACATGATGTAGTAATCTGATCTATTATCTAACCACATCACATGATGTAGTAATCTGATCTATTAACTAACCACATCACATGATGTAGTAATCTGATGATCTATTAACTAACCACATCACATGATGTAGTAATCTGATGATCTATTAACTAACCACATCACATGATATAGTAATCTGATCTATTAACTAACCACATCACATGATATAGTAATCTGATCTATTAACTAACCACACCACATGATATAGTAATCTGATCTATTAACTAACCACACCACATGATGTAGTAATCTGATCTATTAACTAACCACACCACATGATGTAGTAATCTGATCTATTAACTAACCACATCACATGATGTAGTAATCTGATCTATTAACTAACCACATCACATGATGTAGTAATCTGATCTATTAACTAACCACACCACATGATGTAGTAATCTGATGATCTATTAACTAACCACATCACATGATGTAGTAATCTGATCTATTAACTAACCACATCACATGATGTAGTAATCTGATCTATTAACTAACCACACCACATGATGTAGTAATCTGATCTATTAACTAACCACATCACATGATGTAGTAATCTGATCTATTAACTAACCACATCACATGATGTAGTAATCTGATCTATTAACTAACCACACCACATGATGTAGTAATCTGATGATCTATTAACTAACCACATCACATGATGTAGTAATCTGATGATCTATTAACTAACCACATCACATGATGTAGTAATCTGATCTATTAACTAACCACATCACATGATATAGTAATCTGATCTATTAACTAACCACATCACATGATATAGTAATCTGATCTATTAACTAACCACACCACATGATATAGTAATCTGATCTATTAACTAACCACACCACATGATGTAGTAATCTGATCTATTAACTAACCACACCACATGATGTAGTAATCTGATCTATTAACTAACCACATCACATGATGTAGTAATCTGATCTATTAACTAACCACATCACATGATGTAGTAATCTGATCTATTAACTAACCACACCACATGATGTAGTAATCTGATGATCTATTAACTAACCACATCACATGATGTAGTAATCTGATCTATTAACTAACCACACCACATGATGTAGTAATCTGATGATCTATTAACTAACCACATCACATGATGTAGTAATCTGATCTATTAACTAACCACACCACATGATGTAGTAATCTGATCTATTAACTAACCACATCACATGATGTAGTAATCTGATCTATTAACTAACCACATCACATGATGTAGTAATCTGATCTATTAACTAACCACATCACATGATGTAGTAATCTGATCTATTAACTAACCACACCACATGATGTAGTAATCTGATCTATTAACTAACCACACCACATGATGTAGTAATCTGATGATCTATTAACTAACCACATCACATGATGTAGTAATCTGATCTATTAACTAACCACATCACATGATGTAGTAATCTGATGATCTATTAACTAACCACATCACATGATGTAGTAATCTGATCTATTAACTAACCACATCACATGATGTAGTAATCTGATCTATTAACTAACCACATCACATGATGTAGTAATCTGATCTATTAACTAACCACATCACATGATGTAGTAATCTGATCTATTAACTAACCACATCACATGATGTAGTAATCTGATCTATTAACTAACCACACCACATGATGTAGTAATCTGATGATCTATTAACTAACCACATCACATGATGTAGTAATCTGATGATCTATTAACTAACCACATCACATGATGTAGTAATCTGATGTATTAACTAACCACATCACATGATGTAGTAATCTGATGATCTATTAACTAACCACATCACATGATGTAGTAATCTGATGTATTAACTAACCACATCACATGATGTAGTAATCTGATGATCTATTAACTAACCACATCACATGATGTAGTAATCTGATCTATTAACTAACCACATCACATGATGTAGTAATCTGATGATCTATTAACTAACCACATCACATGATGTAGTAATCTGATGATCTATTAACTAACCACATCACATGATGTAGTAATCTGATGTATTAACTAACCACATCACATGATGTAGTAATCTGATGATCTATTAACTAACCACATCACATGATGTAGTAATCTGATCTATTAACTAACCACATCACATGATGTAGTAATCTGATGATCTATTAACTAACCACATCACATGATGTAGTAATCTGATGATCTATTAACTAACCACATCACATGATGTAGTAATCTGATCTATTAACTAACCACATCACATGATGTAGTAATCTGATCTATTAACTAACCACACCACATGATGTAGTAATCTGATCTATTAACTAACCACATCACATGATGTAGTAATCTGATCTATTAACTAACCACATCACATGATGTAGTAATCTGATGATCTATTAACTAACCACACCACATGATGTAGTAATCTGATGATCTATTAACTAACCACACCACATGATGTAGTAATCTGATCTATTAACTAACCACACCACATGATGTAGTAATCTGATCTATTAACTAACCACGTCACATGATGTAGTAATCTGATCTATTAACTAACCACATCACATGATGTAGTAATCTGATGATCTATTAACTAACCACATCACATGATGTAGTAATCTGATGATCTATTAACTAACCACACCACATGATGTAGTAATCTGATGATCTATTAACTAACCACATCACATGATGTAGTAATCTGATCTATTAACTAACCACATCACATGATGTAGTAATCGGATCTATTAACTAACCACATCACATGATGTAGTAATCTGATCTATTAACTAACCACATCACATGATGTAGTAATCTGATGATCTATTAACTAACCACACCTCATGATGTAGTAATCTGATCTATTAACTAACCACATCACATGATGTAGTAATCTGATCTATTAACTAACCACATCACATGATGTAGTGATCTGATCTATTAACTAACCACATCACATGATGTAGTGATCTGATCTATTAACTAACCACATCACATGATGTAGTAATCTGATGATCTATTAACTAACCACATCACATGATGTAGTAATCTGATGATCTATTAACTAACCACACCACATGATGTAGTAATCTGATGATCTATTAACTAACCACATCACATGATGTAGTAATCTGATGATCTATTAACTAACCACATCACATGATGTAGTGATCTGATCTATTAACTAACCACATCACATGATGTAGTGATCTGATCTATTAACTAACCACATCACATGATGTAGTAATCTGATGATCTATTAACTAACCACATCACATGATGTAGTAATCTGATCTATTAACTAACCACACCACATGATGTAGTAATCTGATGATCTATTTAACAGCCGTGATTTAATGTATGTCAGATTGTGTTGTTGGACTAATGTTGACCTGAGGTTGTGGTGACGTTGTGGTGAGATTGTGGTGACGTTGTGGTCATGTTGTGTTTGTGTGTTTCCAGCTCGGAAGCAGGAGATCATCAAAGTCACAGAGCAGCTGATCGAATCCATCAACAACGGAGACTTCGAGGCCTACGCGTGAGTCCTGCTCTGTCTGTGTGTGTTTAGGGCTAGCACTACGCGTGAGTCCTGCTCTGTCTGTGTGTGTTTAGGGCTAGCACTACGCGTGAGTCCTGCTCTGTCTGTGTGTGTTTAGGGCTAGCACTACGCGTGAGTCCTGCTCTGTCTGTGTGTGTTTAGGGCTAGCACTACGCGTGAGTCCTGCTCTGTCTGTGTGTTTTAGGGCTAGCACTACGCGTGAGTCCTGCTCTGTCTGTGTGTGTTTAGGGCTAGCACTACGCGTGAGTCCTGCTCTGTCTGTGTGTGTTTAGGGCTAGCACTACGCGTGAGTCCTGCTCTGTCTGTGTGTGTTTAGGGCTAGCACTACGCGTGAGTCCTGCTCTGTCTGTGTGTGTTTAGGGCTAGCACTACGCGTGAGTCCTGCTCTGTCTGTGTGTGTTTAGGGCTAGCACTACACGTGAGTCCTGCTCTGTCTGTGTGTGTTTAGGGCTAGCACTACGCGTGAGTCCTTCTCTGTCTGTGTGTGTTTAGGGCTAGCACTACACGTGAGTCCTACTCTATCTGTGTGTGTTTAGGGCTAGCACTACGCGTGAGTCCTGCTCTGTCTGAGTGTGTTTAGGGCTAGCACTACGCGTGAGTCCTGCTCTGTCTGTGTGTGTTTAGGGCTAGCACTACGCGTGAGTCCTTCTCTGTCTGTGTGTGTTTAGGGCTAGCACTACACGTGAGTCCTGCTCTGTCTGTGTGTGTTTAGGGCTAGCACTACGCGTGAGTCCTGCTCTGTCTGTGTGTGTTTAGGGCTAGCACTACACGTGAGTCCTGCTCTGTCTGTGTGTGTTTAGGGCTAGCACTACACGTGAGTCCTGCTCTGTCTGTGTGTGTTTAGGGCTAGCACTACGCGTGAGTCCTGCTCTGTGTGTGCGTGTTTAGGGCTAGCACTACACGTGAGTCCTGCTCTGTCTGTGTGTGTTTAGGGCTAGCACTACGCGTGAGTCCTGCTCTGTCTGTGTGTGTTTAGGGCTAGCACTACGCGTGAGTCCTGCTCTGTCTGTGTGTGTTTAGGGCTAGCACTACGCGTGAGTCCTTCTCTGTCTGTGTGTGTTTAGGGCTAGCACTACGCGTGAGTCCTGCTCTGTCTGTGTGTGTTTAGGGCTAGCACTACGCGTGAGTCCTGCTCTGTCTGTGTGTGTTTAGGGCTAGCACTACGCGTGAGTCCTGCTCTGTCTGTGTGTGCGTGTTTAGGGCTAGCACTACGCGTGAGTCCTGGTCTGTCTCTGTGTGTTTAGGGCTAGCATTACGCGTGAGTCCTGCTCTGTCTCTGTGTGTTTAGGGCTAGCATTACGCGTGAGTCCTGCTCTGTCTGTGTGTGTTTAGGGCTAGCACTACGCGTGAGTCCTGCTCTGTCTGTGTGTGTTTAGGGCTAGCACTACGTGTGAGTCCTGCTCTGTCTGTGTGTGTTTAGGGCTAGCACTACGCGTGAGTCCTGCTCTGTCTGTGTGTGTTTAGGGCTAGCAATACGCGTGAGTCCTTCTCTGTCTGTGTGTGTTTAGGTCTAGCACTACACGTGAGCCCTGCTCTGTCTATGTGTGTTTAGGGCTAGCACTACGCGTGATTCCTGCTCTGTCCGTGTGTGTTTAGGGCTAGCACTACGCGTGAGTCCTGCTCTGTCTGTGTGTGTTTAGGGCTAGCACTACGCGTGAGTCCTGCTCTGTCTGTGTGTGTTTAGGGCTAGCACTAGGCGTGAGTCCTGCTCTGTCTGTGTGTGTTTAGGGCTAGCACTACGTGTGAGTCCTGCTCTGTCTGTGTGTGTTTAGGGCTAGCAATACACGTGAGTCCTGCTCTGTCTCTGTGTGTTTAGGGTTAGGATGTGTGTGTGTGTGTGAGGTGTGTGTGTTTAGGGCTAGGATGTGTGTGTGGTGAGGTGTGTGTGTTTAGGGCTAGGTCGTGTGTGTGTGTGTATGTGTGTGTGTGTGTGTTTAGGGCTAGGACATGTGTGTGTGTTTAGGGCTGGGATGTGTGTGTGAGGTGTGTGTGTGTGTGTTTAGGGCTAGGATGTGTGTGTGAGGTGTGTGTTTAGGGCTATGATGTGTGTGTGTGTGAGGTGTGTGTGTGTGTGTGTTTAGGGCTTGTGTGTATGTGTGTGTGTGTGCGTGTGTGTGTGTGTGTGTGTGTGTGTGTGTGTGTGTGTTACTCTGGTTCTTAGGGATTGTTGTTCCACCACATTGCAGCTGACTGATCTCCTACAAATCACTATTATTGTGTTACTCTGGTCACTAGTAGTTCACTATATAGGGAATAGGGCCCTGGTCACTAGTAGTTCACTATATAGGGAATAGGGATCTGGTCACTAGTAGGTCACGATTTAGGGAATAGGGATCTGGTCACTAGTAGTTCACTATATAGGGAATATGGCCCTGGTCACTAGTAGTTCACTATATAGGGAATAGGGCTCTGGTCACTAGTAGTTCACTATATAGGGAATAGGGTTCTGGTCACTAGTAGTTCACTTTTTAGGGAATAGGGCTCTGGTCACTATATAGGGAATAGGGATCTGGTCACTAGTAGTTCACAATATAGGGAATAGGGATCTGGTCACTAGTAGTTCACTATATAGGGAATAGGGCTCTGGTCACTAGTAGGTCACTATATAGGGAATAGGGATCTGGTAACAAGTAGTTCACTATATAGGGAATAGGGTTCTGGTCACTAGTAGTTCACTATATAAGGAATAGGGTGCCATATGGGACTCAGTCTGTGTTTGTTTCCAACAGGAAGATCTGTGATCCTGGTCTGACGTCGTTTGAACCAGAAGCTCTGGGGAACCTTGTAGAGGGACATGACTTCCATCGCTTCTACTTCGACAACGGTAACACATCCATCAGTCATTCAGAAGATACAGTTATTGATTAGTAGAGGTATTGATTAGTAGAGGTATTGATTAGTAGAGGTATTGATCAACTATTTATTAGTGTAAGTATCGATCAGCTATCGATTAGTAGTTATTGATCAGCTATTGATTAGTAGGGGTATTGATCAGCAACTTTTGATTAGTAGGGGTATTGATCAGCAACTTTTGATTAGTAGAGGTATTGATTAGTAGAGGTATGATCAGCTATTGATTAGTAGGGGTATTGATCAGCAACTTTTGATCAGTAGGGGTATTGATCCGTTATTGATTAGCAGAGATATTGATCAGCTATTGATTAGTTGTGGTATTGATCAGCTATTGATTCGTAGGGGTATTGATCAGCTATTGATTAGTAGAGGTATGATCAGCTTTTGATTAGTATAGATATTGATCAGCTATTAATTAGAGGTATTGATCAGCTATTGAGTAGTATGTATTGATTAGTAGAGGTATTGATTAGTAGAGGTATTGATTAGCAATTCATTAGTAGAGGTGTTGATCAGCTATGGATTAGTAGAGGTATTGTTTAGTAGAAGTATTGATTAGCTATTGATTAATAGAGGTATTGTTTAGTAGAAGTATTGATTAGTAGAGGTATTGATTAGCTATGGATTAGTATAGGAATGAATTATTAGAGATATTGATTTGCTATTGATTACTATAGGTATTGATTAGCTATTTATTCATAGTATTCATTAGTAGAGGTAATGATTAGAATTGGTATTGATTAGCAGATGTATTGATTAGTAAAGGTATTGATTAGTAGAGGTATTGATTAGCTATTGATTAGCAGAGGTATTGATCAGCTATGGATTAGTAGATGTATTGATTGGTAGAATGTATGAATCAGATATTGATTTGTAGTTATTGATTAGCTATTGATGAATAGTTATATCCGTTTGTGTCTGTTACTGAGAATTACAACTCCCACTAGCTAAGGCCTGTCTGTCTCTCTCTCCATCTCCCTCGTCCTCGCCCTTCTCTTTCCAGCCCTGTTTGCGTCTGTTACTGAGAACTACAACTCCCACTAGCTAAGGCCTGTCTGTCTCTCTCTCCATCTCCCTCGCCCCCCCCCCTCTTTCCAGCCCTGTCTAAAGGTAGCAAGCCGGTGCACACCATCCTCCTCAACCCTCACGTCCATCTGATAGGTAGGAAATCAGCCATTTCTAATTATTATAACAATAATATTATGATATATGTGCCATTTAGCAGACGCTTTTACCAAAAACAACTTAGATTAATGTGTGCATATATTTTCCATATGGGTGGCCCTGGGAATTGAACCCACTATCCTGGTATTGCAAGCACCATGATTTACCAACTGAACATTATGTTGATTTATCTGGGCTATGTTTTATGTAATCTTGTTTCTGGTTGGTATTCAATTATATGTACATATCAATTCCAGTCAGAAACTAGACCAGATGCAAATGTCCCATTCCAAATTGTCCTGAAGCATTGAAGTGAACATTGGAAAGGGAATTCCGGTGTACTTCCTGGATTGAATCAAGATGGACGCCAATCCCCCTGGTACTTATGGTGCGGCAGGGTAGCCTAGTGGTTAGAGTGTTGGACTAGTAACCGCAAGGTACAAATCTGTCGTTCTAGCCCTGAACAGGCAGTTAACCCACTGTTCCTAGGCCGTCATTGAAAATAAGAATTTGTTCTTAACTAACTTGCCTAGTTAAATAAAGGTAAAATAAAGGTTAAAAATTATGTACAATGTGTTTTATGATGTTGACGTGAAACAAGGAGAGGTGAACTAATGAGAAGGTCTATCTAGCGGAGAACGCTGCGTGCATCGCCTACATCCGCCTGAGCCAGTACATGGACGCGGGGGGGATGCCTCGCACCATGCAGTCTGAGGAGACCCGCGTCTGGCATCGCAGAGAGGGAAAGTGGCAGAACATACACTTCCACCGTTCAGGCTCGCCCAGCGTACCATCCCAGTAAGAAACATACGTTAATCAATGAATTCATGTTTTAATTATAGCGATTATAAATACATCGATATCACAACATTCACTTCCACCACTCTGTAGTGTCCAGTGTAGACTACCTTCCCAGTCTCTAGTGTTCAGTGTAGACTACCTTCTCAGTCTGTAGTGTCCAGTGTAGACTACCTAGCCAGTCTCTAGTGTCCATTCTAGACTACCTTCCCAGTCTGTAGTGTCCAGTGTAGACTACCTTCTCAGTCTGTAGAGTCCACTGTAGACTACCTTCCCAGTCTCTAGTGTCCATTCTAGACTACCTTCCCAGTCTGTAGTGTCCAGTGTAGACTACCTTCCCAGTCTGTAGTGTCCAGTGTAGACTACCTTCTCGGTCTGTAGTGTCCAGTCTAGACTACCTTCCCAGTCTGTAGTGTCCAGTCTAGACTATCTTCCCAGTCTCTAGTGTTCAGTGTAGACTACCTTCCCAGTCTCTAGTGTCCAGTGTAGACTACCTTCCCAGTCTCTTGTGTCCAGTCTAGACTACCTTCCCAGTCTGTAGTATTCTGTCTAGACTACCTTCCCAGTCTGTAGTGTCCAGTGTAGACTACCTTCCCAGTCTCTACTGTCCAGTCTAGACTACCTTCCCAGTCTCTAGTGTCCAGTGTAGACCACCTTCCCAGTCTGTAGTGTCCAGTGTAGACTACCTTCCCAGTCTGTAGTGTCCAGTCTAGACTACCTTCTCAGTCTCTAGTGTCCAGTGTACACTACCTTCTCAGTCTGTAGTGTCCAGTCTAGACTACCTTCCCAGTCTGTAGTGTCCAGTGTAGACTACCTTCCCACTCTGTAGTGTCCAGTGTAGACTACCTTCCCAGTCTGTAGTGTCCAGTGTAGACTACCTTCCCAGTCTGTAGTGTCCAGTGTCGACTACCTTCCCAGTCTGTAGTGTCCAGTGTAGACTACCTTCTCAGTCTGTAGTGTCCAGTGTAGACTACCTTCCCAGTCTGTAGTGTCCAGTGTCGACTACCTTCCCAGTCTCTAGTGTCCAGTCTAGACTACCTTCCCAGTTTCTAGTGTCCAGTCTAGACTACCTTCCCAGTCTGTAGTGTCCATTTTAGACTACCTTCCCACTCTGTAGTGTCCATTCTAGACTACCTTCTCAGTCTGTAGTGTCCACTCTAGACTACCTTCCCAGTCTCTAGTGTCCAGTCTAGACTACCTTCCCAGTCTTTAGTGTCCAGTGTAGACTACCTTCCCAGTCTGTAGTGTCCAGTGTAGACTACCTTCCCAGAAAATTGTCTAGTGGTGCAATAACTAATCTCCACCACAGGAGGGCGCCACGTCCACGCTTACCATGCTACTGTAATGGTTAGTGTAATGTTTCCTCATCCTGGTACTGGGGACATTGTAGTTGTTGCCCTCGCATTAACACACCTGATTTAACTAATCAACTCATCAAGCCTTTGATTATTTGATGCAGGTGTGTAGTGTTTTACGGTAACAACTACGATGTTCACCTGTTGGGGTTCCCAGGACCAGGATGAAAGAAACACTGGGGGTAGAGTCAACTCTACCTCTCCCACTAGTCTAAAACAACCTCTACCGGCGGACCCCTGACTACACGGATACCGCTCTGTTTCTGGGTTGAATCTCATTTCCTTTTTCCCCTGTGTGTGTGTGTGCGTGTGTGTGTCTGTGTCTCCTTCTCTGTGTGTGTATTTTACAGTTAATGGAATATCAAGCTTCAGTCTAAACTCCCAAGACAGGCAACAATCAACAAGCCAACCCGTGTTCTCCATTTAACCTCTAACCCCCTGACCCCTCTGTATGGACATGACATCACACAGGAAAAGGAAATCAACCCTAAAAGGTCGTCGCCTAGAGTGTGTCCCTAAATGGCACCCTTTTCCCTACATAGGGCCCACGGGCTCTGGTCTAAAGTAGTGCCCTACATAAGGAATAGAGCTCTGGTCTAAAGTAGTGCACTATATAGGGAATAGGGTTTTGTTTGGGACTCAACCCCCCCCCCCCCTAGAGCAGCCTGCAGCAGACCATGGCCGTTATCCACTGGAGCATATTACCTGACATTTGGTTATCTGGTTTTTAAACTGTTTTTGGTGCATTTTAAATGTATAGAGATGTTTAAAAATCTACTGCTGTCACTCCTCCCATTTTGAACTTGTATTTGTACGTGTGTTTTAAGTGTTGCAATACGAAATATTTAAAGATCAGAATGTTAAAATCGAGCTTGCTTTTGTTCTGGTGAAATGTATATATATCTTGTGATTGTTGATAAAAAACAAATTAAATAAAATAAACATTAAATTGCTATATCATAGGAGTTTTAAGACTTTTCGTAAAAATTATGTATGTAAGTTTATGTTTACGTTGAGCTACTTGCTAATGTTTGGTTGAGCTAGGTGCTAATGTTTGGTTGAGCTAGTTGCTAATGTTTTGTTGAGCTCGTTGCTAATGTTTGGTTGAGCTAGGTGCTAATGTTTGGTTGAGCTAGTTGCTAATGTTTGGTTGAGCTAGGTGCTAATGTTTGGTTGAGCTAGTTGCTAATGTTTTGTTGAGCTCGTTGCTAATGTTTGGTTGAGCTAGGTGCTAATGTTTGGTTGAGCTAGTTGCTAATGTTTTGTTGAGCTAGTTGCTAATGTTTTGTTGAGCTAGGTGCTAATGTTTGGTTGAGCTAGTTGCTAATGTTTTGTTGAGCTAGGTCCTAATGTTTGGTTGAGCTAGTTGCTAATGTTTTGATGAGCTAGGTGCTAATGTTTTTTTGAGCTAGGTACTAATGTTTGGTTGAGCTAGGTGCTAATGTTTGGTTGAGCTAGTTGCTAATGTTTTGTAGTGCTAGGTGCTAATGTTTGGTTGAGCTCGTTGCTAATGTTTTGTTGCGCTAGGTGCTAATGTTTTGTTGAGCTAGGTGCTAATGTTTGGTTGAGCTCGTTGCTAATGTTTGGTTGAGCTCGTTGTTCATGTTTGAGTTATTGGGTTTGGACATTATGTACTCCTTATTTAACTCATAGGATTGCAAAATTCCCAGGTTTTCCAGAAATCCTGGATGGAAGAGTCCCAGAATCAGGAGAAAACAAGCAGGAAATCCGGAACCCTCCAACCAGGATTCCTGGAAAACCTGGACATTTTGGGAACATTACCAGAATTTTGCAACCCAACGCCCAACCCTGGTCGAAAGTAGTGCACTATATAGGGAATAGGGCCCTGGTCTAAAGTAGTGCACTATATGGGGAATGCTAGTTGGGATGTAACCAGTGAGATGTGTTTGTTTGCCTTTATAACAGATGGCCTCATTATGCCATTATGAGAAATAAAGACCACATTGGTAGGTATGCATGGGGGTCGGGGTTATCGGGAGTATGAATATATTATAATAATGAGAATATTTTGTTTATGTGTGAATCACTGAGATGTTTGTTGATAATGATGTTGAACATCGGTCCTGTCTGTCCTTCCTGTTCTCTTCAACCAGTCCTCATGTCTGTCCGTCCTGTTGTCTTCAACCAGTCCTCATATCTGTCCTTCCTGTTCTCTTCAACCAGTCCTATTGTCTGTCCTTCCTGTTCTCTTCAACCAGTCCTCATGTCTGTCCTTCCTGTTCCCTTCAACCAGTCCTCTTGTCTGTCCTTCCTGTTCTCTTCAACCAGTCCGCTTGTCTGTCCTTCCTGTTGTCTTCAACCAGTCCTCATGTCCTTATTTTTAAGGTGTACACAATAAAGACGCATTGTGTTCAAGACAGGCATTGTGATCTTCCTGGTAGTCAGACAAGCATTGTGATCAGATAGCTGTAAGTATAGACAGATGTGGATAGAGAAGCCATTTTTAATCATCATTATACCTCTAAAGTCATTGAAAGGTGGCACCATTGAAGTATGGCACCAATGTCTTCAAATTAAGAAATACATATTATTTTGAAAGAATATCTACCTGCTGTACCCAACACACATGCACACACACTTGGAGAGGCTGGAGAAGCGATCTGTCAGTGATCACTAGACTCCATGGACTTGTTGGAAAGGTGGCATCCTATGATCGTGCCACGTTGAAAGTCACTGGCCATTCGTCTGCCAATGTTTGTCTATGGAGATTGCATGGCTGTGTGCTCGATTTTATACACCTGTCAGCAACGGGTATGGCTGAAATAGCCCGATTCCACTCATTTGAACGGCTGTCCACATACTTTTTGTATACATAGTGTAGGTGACCCCCTTCACCTTGAGAAACCCAATGAGGTGTGCAGCGTTGTAGGATCCAAATGATGGCCTAAGTCCTACCACACCATCTCCATAGATATCTTCATGTGCGCAGCTGTCCCCCCCCCCCCCCCCCCGCCCCCCACGTTGTCCAGGCATTTGAACGGTCGCCCGTTGTGCCGATGAGGTTCCGCCCACGGCGACCAAGTTCTGTCCAGGTTGAAGCCTGCTTCAGCACCAAGCACCAGAACCCTCTGAAAATATATATTTTGGGTTAGTTATTTTTTTACAGTATAGTTCCAGTGTAATATTATGAAGTATCACGTGCATTAATAGTAACAGTTATACAGTATATAGTGCTGTACCCTGAACATACTCCACCTGCAGTTGTTTCACCCGGTCGTTGTTTCTCTCAAAAGGCACCAGGTAAATGAGTTTCATAGATGCCTACTCCCTCTTCTAAAGGCAGGGTGATTGTTGGTAGGCTGATGGAAAAAAGGTGTCATCGTTCTCCTCAATGGCCTGCTTTATTTAATACAGCCTTATGGCATTCCTGACCCTCACCTTTTTTCCTCATCACTGCCCACGACTGCCGATTGGTCAACACACGACCACGCCCACCATCGTTGGGGTCTTCTGTTCATTCTGGATAAAACCATAAAGGGCAGGTAATCAAGGAGGTGATGGAGTCCAGGTGAGTGTCATTATGCGCATTACGCTGGTGACCGGTGTGCGCCCTAAAGTGCAGCCTGGTGACCTAGAGGCCCGAGAGGCAGCACATGTGACAGTACCCCCTCCCTGAGGCGCGCCTCCAGCCGCAGGACGCCCGACCAAGGTCACCTATGCTAAGGCGTGGGAACCTGTCGATCCGGCTGAGGAGTGAGAGCCTGATGAGCCGACTGACATCTCCCCGGTTGCCTCGACTGAGGCACGGGAGCCTATTGAACCCTCTGTGGCATGGGAGCCTACAAACCGGCGTTTCACTCCATGGTGAAAGAAACTGCAGTGTTCACACACACCCTTTTATTTTATGTACAGTGCCTTGCGAAAGTATTCAGCCCCCTTGAACTTTGCAACCTTTTGCCACATTTCAGGCTTCAAACATAAAGATATAAAACTGTATTTTTTTGTGAAGAATCAACAACAAGTGGGACACAATCATGAAGTACTGCTTCACCTTCTTCACCTGCATTGCTTGCTGTTTGGGGTTTTAGGCTGGGTTTCTGTACAGCACTTTGAGATATCAGCTGATGTACGAAGGGCTATATAAAATAAAATAAATTTGATTGAAGTAGAACGACATTTATTGGATATTTCAAACTTTTTTAACAAATCAAAAACTGAAAAATTGGGTGTGCAAAATTATTCAGCCCCTTTACTTTCAGTGCAGCAAACTCTCTCCAGAAGTTCAGTGAGGATCTCTGAATGATCCAATGTTGACCTAAATGACTAATGATGATATATACAATCCACCTGTGTGTAATCAAGTCTCCGTATAAATGCACCTGCACTGTGATAGTCTCAGAGGTCCGTTAAAAGCGCAGAGAGCATCATGAAGAACAAGGAACACACCAGGCAGGTCCGAGATACTGTTGTGAAGAAGTTCAAAGCCGGATTTGGATACAAAAAGATTTCCCAAGCTTTAAACATCCCAAGGAGCACTGTGCAAGCGATAATATTGAAATGGAAGGAGTATCAGACCACTGCAAATCTACCAAGACCTGGCCGTCCCTCTAAACTTTCAGCTCATACAAGGAGAAGACTGATCAGAGATGCAGCCAAGAGGCCCATGATCACTCTGGATGAACTGCAGAGATCTACAGCTGAGGTGGGAGACTCTGTCCATAGGACAACAATCAGTCGTATATTGCACAAATCTGGCCTTTATGGAAGAGTGGCAAGAAGAAAGCCACTTCTTAAAGATATCTATAAAAAGTGTTGTTTAAAGTTTGCCACAAGCCACCTGGGAGACACACCAAACACGTGGAAGAAGGTGCTCTGGTCAGATGAAACCAAAATTGAACTTTTTGGCAACAATGCAAAACGTTATGTTTGGCGTAAAAGCAACACAGCTCATCACCCTGAACACACCATCCCCACTGTCAAACATGGTGGTGGCAGCATCATGGTTTGGGCCTGCTTTTCTTCAGCAGGGACAGGGAAGATGGTTAAAATTGATGGGAAGATGGATGGAGCCAAATACAGGACCAAACCTGATGGAGTCTGCAAAAGACCTGAGACTGGGACGGAGATTTGTCTTCCAACAAGACAATGATCCAAAACATAAAGCAAAATCTACAATGGAATGGTTCAAAAATAAACATATCCAGGTGTTAGAATGGCCAAGTCAAAGTCCAGACCTGAATCCAATCGAGAATCTGTGGAAAGAACTGAAAACTGCTGTTCACAAATGCTCTCCATCCAACCTCACTGAGCTCGAGCTGTTTTGCAAGAAGGAATGGGAAAAAATGTCAGTCTCTCGATGTGCAAAACTGATAGAGACATACCCCAAGCGACTTACAGCTGTAATCGCAGCAAAAGGTGGCGCTACAAAGTATTAACTTAAGGGGGGCTGAATAATTTTGCACGCCCAATTTTTCAGTTTTTGATTTGTTAAAAAAGTTTGAAATATCCAATAAATGTCGTTCCACTTCATGATTGTGTCCCACTTGTTGTTGATTCTTCACAAAAAAATACAGTTTTATATCTTTATGTTTGAAGCCTGAAATGTGGCAAAAGGTTGCAAAGTTCAAGGGGGCCGAATACTTTCGCAAGGCACTGTATATGTTATTTTAAAAATCGATATTATTTAGGGGGTAGATCAATATATTAATATTGCAGATATAATTGTGGCTCCCATCAATGTATTTATCTGCATAATTTCCAATCTCCCATATATATTTTTCGTAAATATAAATGTTGCTTTATTATATTCCCCTAACCCTACCACCCCTCCCCTAATTGTAGTAAAGTAATGAACAGCAACACTTGGGCTTCTACTTCCTGTTTATACAAACTACTATATACATTTTACAGACACATGTATTTTACATTAGTTATCTTTTGTTTGTTTTTAGTCCCATCCCTCAGCTCCCCTCAACCCCTCCCATCTATCTCTGAAGACTAGTCCCATCCTTCAGCTCCCCTCCCCTTTACCACAGACTTGTGAAAGTACTACAAAAGCGGTAAGAAAACTAAATATACAAGGTTTTTAGGACGCGGTTTGATGGTATTTACTGTGTTTCAAATCATATTTAAATAAAGCTTTCTTTACTGTTTCATCCACAAGTTACCAAGTGGTGCATGGAGAAGTAGGTATTCTCTAATTTTACAAACGACCTGCGAAGGAAATGAGCCCGGGGTGAAAAGTTCTGTTTTCCTATAGTTTTGTATGGGTTTTCCTACATCTTTTGTTGTTATAAAAAAACAACCAACATTGACTGATCTACGTCCTTAACAATGCTTAACAAACCACATCACGATAATTTTTTTTACGTCTGGGGAGAAACCTACAAAAAATTATATTTTTTTGTGAGGCTGCAGTTGCCCTTCAATGAAATATAAAATGAATCTCCCCGCAAGAGAGTTTTTGCAGTGTTTCTGTAGGCTACAATGTGTGATGGCAGGCTAGGTAGCTGGTGATATTTAATTCCCTTAGCTAGCTATCTATACAGTATGTAAAGTTGGCCAGATAGCTAGCTAGCTACGTTAGCAGCTCATTTGAGTTAGCCTGCATAGTAGCTAGTTAGCAACATTTTTTTTTGTTGTTGACATTTTCTAAATGGATTAACTTGAATAGGTTCTCCCAGCCATGTGGGCGATTGGAAACAGGGCAGCAAAGTGTCACTACCCTTGTTTTAAAGTATATTACTATTTACCTGTGAATAAATTCATGAAATGGAGAATGGATTAACCTACTTAACCATTTAATAACCAGACCTTCATACAAATTTACTATGCCGAATATTGACGCACAATCTAACCTGCTGCTATAAACTGCCAAAACGCCCACAAGCGAGCCACTCTGGGCGGCCTTAGCGGCATGCAGCAATTTAACGCCTGTTAGTTTAACGCCTGTTAGTGTTAACGCATAATAAAGATAACATTTATTTTTGTTCTGCATATCCCATAGAGGATGAGTCCGACCTGTCAAAACGCACAACACAAATAAAGCCTGAGTGTAGGATATTGAATTAATGAACCGGTAATTGTTGTGGTATAACACCGCGTGGCCGGATATGAAGCGGATGTGGCGTTGAAGGGGGTGGAAAAAAGTTTCAACATGTCCCATTTTGCAGCCACAAATACATACTGGAGCTGTGTTCGATTAACCATACTAACATACTGTATAAGTTACTATTTACTTAATGAGTATATACTACATACTATTAGTTCATTTTAATATACTGTATATTACATACTTAATGAGTATATACTACATACTATTACTTCATTTTAGTATACTGTATACTACATACTTAATGAGTATATATTACATACTATTAGTTCATTTTAGTATACTGTATACTACATACTTAATGAGTATATACTACATATTAGTTCATTTTAGTATACTGTATACTACATACTTAATGAGTATATACTACATACTATTAGTTAATTTTAGTATACTGTATACTACATACTTAATGAGTATATACTACATAATATTAGTTCATTTTAGTATACTGTATACTACATACTTAGCGTAACCTAGTGGTTAGAGCGTTGGACTAGTAACCGGAAGGTTGCAAGTTCAAACCCCCGAGCTGTCAAGGTACAAATCTGTCGTTCTGTCCCTGAACAGGCAGTTAACCCACTGTTCCGTCATTGAAAATAAGAATTTGTTCTTAACTGACTTGCCTAGTTAAATTAAATTAAAATTTGTTCATTTTAGTATACCGTAACCGACCAGCTTGTTGCCTTCTCTACTGGAAGTTGATGCTGTTGCTATGCAACCTCTTGCTAGCTAGTTAGCGTAACAAATTACTCCGTTTAAAAAAAAAATTACAGGCCGTTTCGCTCTCGGAGCGCACACTGGATGCTCAGGCCGGAGGAGTTGGATTGATTTGACCGTTCTGACCTTACAACGGCAGACAAGCACCTGTTTACTCCATGTGTAACTCTGTGTTGTTGTCTGTTCACACTGCTATGCTTTATCTTGGCCAGATCGCAGTTGTAAATGAGAACTTGTTCTCAACTTGCCTACCTGGTTAAATAAAGGTGAAATAAAAAATAAAATAAATAAATACTATATTATGTGAGCTAAACATAGAAATTAAAAAAATATACAAAAATATTTAAATACATGTAATTTTGCTTCTTGAAACATTAAATTGAAATACTGTAGAATTCCATTCATTCCTATTGAGGCCTGCTCGTACTGGGGAGTGACAATATGGCCGACTGAGGCTTCTACACCGCTCAATGGCCAATACACAGCATCATCAGGGTTAATACACAGCGTTGGAGTTACCAATTAAGTTAAAAGTTAAAGTAAAAGTACATATGGTGCTGCCATTTTGAAACTACTGCGCAAAGATGGTAACATTTTTTTGTTTTAATTTAAGATGGCAAACTGTTTTGCATGTTTTACATACGTTGCATACGAGCATTATTATTATTATTATTATTATTATTATTATTATTATTATTTCGACAAAGAACGACACAGGTTTATTTCTATCGACATGTTATAACGACGTAATGTTGGAAACAAAAGTCTGGGCGAGGCCGTGGGCTGCGGACTATATTGAATCAAGATAGTCCTGTAAAGTTGCGTAATGGCTATCATTTTCTTAAAGTTATGACGTTGAATATAGCTTGTAACTCACAAAAGCAGAAGGCATTTAACTAGTCTACATTTCGGCAAACCACTGTAGCCGAGTTTAGTCTACTATCTAATTTGCGGATGGGATGCCATCTCATGGTTTTAGAAATAAACAGCTATAAACTATATAGATGTCATAACAATGTTAATTATTAACTTCCCTTTAGTATGTGATATAATGTCATGTTAGGTCTTTGGTATCCTTTAGTCATGTATCCTATCGATTCCATGTTTTTTTTTTACATGTTTTTTTTTTACATTTCGGAGGTCATATCTGAACGTCAACAACATCGTAGGATTCCTTCTATTTTATATTGTTTTATTTAAATCGCTGTTTTTCCACAATAGGTCAACAATCTATGTCTTTCTGTGAAATATGCTGAGCAACAGTAAATTGCCTTTTCATCCGCCGTCATTTCTGAGAAGGAGCCGATGGAAATCACCTGACGGCTCTGGGGAGAGTGAAGAAAATATGAATACATGTAAATTACCCAATAGGTTGATCTGTATTTTATTTTTGTTTATCCGTAATCTCTAAAGCAAATGTTGGTGATATGTGTCCATTTCAACTACCGGCTGTTGTTAATTATAAATAATAATTATAAATAATTATAAAAAAAGTGTGAGGTGTGACACAGCTGGGGGTGTATTCACCAAACAAGCAAACGGGAAGGGATTTTCATGAATTTGTCCAGTGAGAAACTGTCGTTTTCGTTGCAAAACGTTTTTCTAATTAATACACCCCTGGCAGGTACCGTTTAGATGACGAAAACACTGCCCCCGATCAGTAGCCAAACGTTGCCTATAGAAATGCCACCAGTAGCATAGAGTCGATGGTATTGCACATGCTTATAGCGTGCTTATAACGTTGCAACTTGCTGAACGTGCCCCAATATTGTTTTTTTATACCCAGAAGTATAAATGTAATACCTACCTAATTTATGGGTTGTAGTAGGAACAATATACTGCCAGACAGGTTGGTAGTAGGTATATATCGTTGGAACACAATCTCACACTCAATTTGTGCAAATATGTACAAAAAGTATTAAAGCAGATTTTCTGTGCTTTTTTGTGTGGCTTCATTCATGTGAAAATACAAAAAACATGTTTTAGACTTAATTATTAGGAGAAGACACATTTTTGTGTGACTTTATTCATATGAAAATATTTTTTTTCGGGGGCAAACTTTGGAAATAAATATTGAAAGTTATTGGAGCAATGCATTTTGGGCGATGGTGTTCTATACTGCCTTTTTTTGTGTCCCACATTTATTTACACAACAAATATATATATATATATTGTTATTCAACCAGGTTGTCACTGAAATATTTATAATATAAAAGTAGCCTTATTTTTATGTGTTTTTATTAATGCCAATGCTGTTTTCTATGCTTGTTTTCACCTTAATACTTTGGGATACTGGTGCTATAAGCCCTGGACAAAAATTATCTGTTGCAGCTTTCACTGTCTTCCGCTACATTGGTGGCAGATTTGAGATCACGTCCAGCTCACGTCTAGTCATGTGATCTAGTGGTGTGAAGCCTTTCCTGTTTTTCAACATTGTGTTGGGTTTAGTTACATTGGTATATCTAGTGAACGATGGACAAGCAACAACGGGCGTGACGGGATTGAAGTAGTCACTACAGGTGTAATCAAGTCTTTACATCCAAGTTGTCTGAAGCTGAATGGAAAGTGCTATTCCCTGACCAGTTATTCAGAAGAACAACCTCTTGTGACTGTCTTCATTTAAAGCTAGACTCCAGAGAGAGATCACGATTTTACAACATAGTACAGAGGAGCTGCCTGCTGACCACTCTGATCAGGTACCATTTAGTGTCAATACTTTACCTTCTGGACAGTACTGGTAACTACCTTAACAATACTTTACCTTCTAGACAGACAGTACTGGTAGATACCTTAACAATACTTTACCTTCTTGTCACGCCCTGGTCTTAGTTATCTTTGTTTTCTTTATTATTTTGGCTAGGCCAGGGTGTGACATGGGTGATGTATGGTTTTGTCTCATCTAGGGTGTTCGTACTGTCTAGGGGTTTTTGTAGATTTATGGGGTTGTGGCCATTCTAGGTGTTTATGTAAGTCTATGTAAGATTGGTTCTCAATCAGAGGCAGGTGTTTATCGTTGTCTCTGATTGGGAACCATATTTAGGCAGCCATGTTCTTTGGGTATTTTGTGGGTGATTGTTTCCTGTGTCAGTGTTTGTGCCACACGGGGACTGTTTCGTTGACAGTTCACTTTATTTTGTATTTGTGTTCATGTTTAGTTTCTTATTAAAAACCATGGACACCTACCACGCTGCGTATTGGTCTCATCCTTGTTTCACCTCTTCAGAGGAAGAGGAGGAAATCTGCCATGACACTTCTAGACATACAGTATCTTAACATACTTTACCTTCTTGTCAAACAGTACTGGTAACTACCTTAACTTCTAGCTTATGGGCCTGAGTAACAGGCCGTTTACTTTGGGCATGCTTTTCATCCGGACTTCAAAATACCGCCCCCTATCCCAAAGAAGTTAAGGTTACCAGTTACCTGGACAACAGACCGTTTTGTGGTGGCTGCCCTCGGTCGTTCCTTAGATCTTGGGATGTTGTATGACTGGCACAGTGACTCATTTTGTTCAGGTACTGTATGCTTTTCCAGTTTTAAAGACTTCAAAGTGTTGTGGATGTAGTTATTGTTTTGCTCAGGTATGTGTGAAGAGTGCATAGTTTAAAGACGGCTGTTTTATCTAATGTTTAAAAGCATGGACTGCGTCAGCGCTGGGCTAGCAAAGGTATCCATTTTGTTGAGTGCTTGACTTTATAGTTTGTCTTGTGAATAGTTCATATTGTGAAATATGTATTGTGATATATTGTGAAGTTCTGCAGTGAATGTAATATAATTTTATCTCCTTAGATGTCAGTCTTTGGGATGACAGTACAATAGCCTTCATGCGTCAGTCTCTACCTCGGCCTCACACAGAGGTGAAGTGTATTGAAGGAGACTCCTTACAGGACAGATTCAGGGCTCCAGATGTGACCACTCCTCTCAGAGCCAGTGTCCTGTCTGGACTGGTGGAGGTTGGAGGTGCTGCTGGATACCTGAACTATCCTGTTCAGTCCGCACTGCAGGACCGGGTCACTCTACAGTACAGAACCACTACCAGACTGGACATGCTCAGTCACAGGGTGCTTCAGGGGGAGACAGAACACAACGAAAGGCAACTCTCCTTTTGTTGGCTGTTCTCTATGGAGCGCAAGCATTCTTTATCTTTGACAGCAAACACATCAACAGACAAAGGAATGCAAGACGAGAGAAAACCAAGATGCTAGATGTAATTAAGAAGATGTTCAACACCTTCAATTCAGAAGATATATTCTCAAGTTTGACAGACTCCGAGAAAGTAAACAGTTTGTTGTATCAATGCACCTTACACAGTGACGTAAACCCTACAACCACAATGGATTATCACACAGCAGTAGAGGTGTACCAGTCCCTGCCAAAGCATCTGGGGCAGCGAGGAGAGAAAGCAGTGCCTGTTCGTGTCTGGCTGTACCCTCTGAAGAATCTGGACCATGCAGCGGCTTGTGTTAAATTTGAGATCAGTGAAGACCTGCTGCTCAGAGCTGAGAAAGTTCTGGAACACCTGAGACGGGTCACAATGAGGTGCCAGGACACGATGTCAGACCACACCAATGCCTATGTGATTTAAATGGTTCCCTTATGCTAAGGACAAACTGACACAGTTTTCACAGATACTGTCAGAGTATCAGGTGGAGTTTCAGAAAATACTGGCCAAAGCCACAGAGTTCATTAGAGAAAATGGTGAATCAGGTTTGTTGTGGTTCAGAGAGATTCTGAAGAAACACGATCAGTCACCGTTCACTCCTCAGGCTTTAGACCACTGGCTTCACAATAAGGAAGCTGAGGTGAATGCTGTTAACATCTGCAAAACCAATAACCTCCCCATAGTGAAATCTGAGAAGGAGCTGGAGACAGTCCTTCTAGATTCACAGAAAGACAGGGTACTGTGTTTCACTCTGACCTCCCTGGAGGATGAAGATCCATTCCTCTCCACCATGAAGCATTACAAACACTGTTTGTAATCTTCTCATTCCTACATACAGTATATTAGTGTTAATATGACTATATGTAGCTACATGTTTATTAGTGTTAATATGACTCTGTGTCTATACAGTATATTAGTGTTAATATGACTCTGTGTCTATACAGTATATTAGTGTTAATATGACTATGTAGCTACATGTTTATTAGTGTTAATGACTATGTAGCTACATGTTTATTATGTCTATACAGTATATTAGTGTTAATATGACTATGTAGCTACATGTTTATTATGTGTCTATACAGTATATTAGTGTTATTGACTATGTAGCTACATGTTTATTAGTGTTAAAACCTCTTCATCCTACCCCCTCCTTTTTCGAACATTCTGTTAAAAATCGCGCAACATTTCAGCGTCCTGCTACTCATGCCAGGAATATAGTATATGCATATGATTAGTATGTGTGGATAGAAAACATTCTGAAGTTTCTAAAACTGGTTAAATCACGGCTGTGACTATAACAGAGCGTGTGTTTCATCGAAAAGCGCAAGAAAAACTGGTCACTGAAATCTGAAAAAAGTATCCATGCGCCCCTGTCATGGATTGTTTAAAGGAAACCAAATTTAATATGGAGACGGATGCAATTCCTACAGCTTCCACACGATGTCGCCAAAAACGTTTTCATTTACAATTTTTTTTTGAGACATTACCAATAGATCCGTCATTCCATCCAGCCTACCTCAATCGATTTTGGAAGATTGAAAAATGGACACTTCTTGAGTAGCTGCTATTGAATACAGATCGCCCAGTGATCAATTTGATCGCTTATTAACGTTTACAAATACCTAAAGTTGGGTTATAAAAGTAGGTTGAAGTGTTTTGTCAAAGAATATAGGCAACTTATATAATTTTTAAACATGACGTTGCGTGTTGGAAGAGAGCTTTTTTCCTGATGCAGACAGGCTATACAAATGGATATTTTGGGCATTCATGGACGGATTTAATCGGGAAAAATACCAATTTGTGATATTTATGGGACATATAGGAGTGCCAACAAAGAATATCATCAAAGGTAATGAATGTTTTATATTTTATTTCTGCGTTTTTGTGTAGCGCCGGCTACGCTAATTATTTTGTTTACGTCGCCTTCAGGCATTTTGGGGGGTGCATGGTATCAGATAATAGCTTCTCATGCTTTTGCCGAAAAGCATTTTAAAAATCTGACTTGTTGGCTAGATTCACAACGAGTGTAGCTTTAATTAAATACCCTGCATGTGTGTTTTAATGAACGTTTGAGTTTTAACGAGTACATTTAGCATTTAGCGTAGCGCATTTGCATTTCCAGGTGCCTACTTGAGACGTCTGCGTCTCAAGTAGGATCAAGAGGTTAAGGTACGATGCTTGTAGACTGTGTTGGTTAGGTTTAACTTGTTGGTACTACCCATCCCGGGTCCAGGAGCATTGTCATCAATTGACACTAATTAGCATAATGCAACAGACATAAATATTACTAGAAAACGTTGGTTATAATCAATCCTCAAGGTGTTTTTCAAATATCTATTTGATAATATATCAACCGGGACTGGTGGCTTCTTAGTAGGAAAGAGAGAAACAATGGCCGCATTTGTCCTTTACGCACAAAACACTCTGAGAGACTTCAGCTGACCACTGACGCAATGTTGACGTTCAGGCTAATTTCTCAAAATAAAAGCCTGAAACTATGTATTGTGACACTAGACACATTAGGGAAGCCATAGAAAAAGGAATCTGGTTGATACCTCATTCACTGCTCAATAGAACGCAGAGCTTCTAAATAAGAGTCCCTTCCTGATTGGATTTTTTTCCGGCTTTCGCCTGCAATATCAGTTCTGTTATACTCACAGACAATATTTTTACAGTTTTGGAAACTTTAGAGTGTTTTCTATCCTAAGCTGTCAATTATATGCATATTCTAGATTCTGGGCCTGAGAAATAGCTTGTTTACTTTGGGAACGTTATTTTTCCAAAAATTAAAATAGTGCCCCCTAGTTACAAGAGGTTAAAGGACAAGGCCTTAGGGTCTGTAGGATGTTGGTAATGACATGTTATAATGATGAAATGGTCTAATGTTAAAATGTTAAAAAATGTTGAATGTTTAGGAAGTAATGGGAAGAAAAGGTTAGAGTGGGATTATAATTGAGTAGGGAATGTTAATGTTTAGAAATAAATGTTTTAAAAGTTAATGGAGTGTACTCCATATTGATAATGGAGTGTACTAAGGGTGCTGGCTTGCTTTGGGAATCCCCCGGTCAGAGCAGCCAGGAGGAGGCATCCTGTCAAGACGTCCTGCCTATGTGAGGAAAGATGGGGGTTAGTGGGTGCTGAAAGAGCACCTTTTGAGTGATGGCCGCATTAGGTGTTAACCACTGAGCGTATCTTTCGAGGATGTTAGCCACAATGAGTTAACAGAAAGGAAGATGGAGGGTATAAATGAGGCATGATTTTGGAGAAGGGTACAACTCTCTATTAGCTAGAAGAACCTGCTGGAAGAAGATTCTTGCTGTATTATTATACTCATATCTTATTTATTTATTTATATTATATTTTTATTAATTATTATTTTATTATTTTTTTATTATTTATATTTACTACTGGGGGATATAGGCTGGTCTACTGGGGGATATAGGCTAGTCTACTGGAGGATATAGGCTGGTCTACTAGGGGATAGAAGGGGATATAGGCTGGTCTACTGGGGGATATAGGCTAGTCTACTGGAGGATATAGGCTGGTCTACAAGAGGATATAGGGGGATATAGGCTGGTCTACTTGGGGATATAGGCTAGTCTACTGGAGGATATAGGCTGGTCTACTAGGGGATATAGGGGGATATAGGCTGGTCTACTGGGGGATATAGGCTGGTCTACTAGGGGATAGAGGGGGATATAGGCTGGTCTACTGGGGGATATAGGCTAGTCTACTGGAGGATATAGGCTGGTCTACAAGGGGATATAGGGGGATATAGGCTGGTCTACTGGGGGATATAGGCTAGTCTACTGGAGGATATAGGCTGGTCTACAAGGGGATATAGGGGGATATAGGCTGGTCTACTGGGGGATATAGGCTAGTCTACTGGAGGATATAGGCTGGTCTACTAGGGGATAGAAGGGGATATAGGCTGGTCTACTGGGGGATATAGGCTAGTCTACTGGAGGATATAGGCTGGTCTACTAGGGGATATAGGGGGATATAGGCTGGTCTACTGGGGGATATAGGCTGGTCTACTGGGGGATATAGGCTGGTCTACTAGGGGATAGAGGGGGATATAGGCTGGTCTACTGGGGGATATAGGCTAGTCTACTGGAGGATATAGGCTGGTCTACAAGGGGATATAGGGGGATATAGGCTGGTCTACTGGGGGATATAGGCTAGTCTACTGGAGGATATAGGCTGGTCTACAAGGGGATATAGGGGGATATAGGCTGGTCTACTGGGGGATATAGGCTAGTCTACTGGAGGATATAGGCTGGTCTACTAGGGGATAGAAGGGGATATAGGCTGGTCTACTGGGGGATATAGGCTAGTCTACTGGAGGATATAGGCTGGTCTACTAGGGGATATAGGGGGATATAGGCTGGTCTACTGGGGGATATAGGCTGGTCTACTGGGGGATATAGGCTGGTCTACTGGGGGATATAGGCTGGTCTACTAGGGGATAGAGGGGGATATAGGCTGGTCTACTGGGGGATATAGGCTAGTCTACTGGAGGATATAGGCTGGTCTACTAGGGGATATAGGGGGATATAGGCTGGTCTATAAGGGGATAAAGGAGAATATAGGCTGGTCTACTTAACTTTACCTCATTGATGTGTGTTAAAGTAGCTGGTAGAGTTTTTAGACGCCAACTGAGGGACTGAGGGGGGAGACAATAAACAGTGTATAAAGTTGTAGAAGGTAAGAACCTGTTTTTCTATGTATTACTGTGCTTCTCATAAAGTTGTAAAATACAAAAAAATATTTTATTGTCACACCCCAAAAAAGGGTATAGTTAAGGGCGTTAAAGGTGTCTATCCATTTTATGTACAGTTGATGTTGCTTATTATTGATTGGTGATATTGATTTGTGATTGACTGATTGATCTGGGACTTTTTATGCCTGTTTCTGGGATTTTGAATAAACTTGCTTCATTGTTCTGAAACCCTGTGTAATCAGAGTCATGTCGTTTTACATTCAGTTTCTGAAATATACTTAAATAATTGAGGATTATTTGCAACTGGTTAGTTAGTCTAGAGGAGACCTGAGTGGCTGGTATTGTTAGGTTCTCCCTAGGAGAGGTGGGTGTGGAGTCAGGCGCAGGAGAGATCGAATTGCAAGAAAGGGCGTTTATTTACAAGTCCAAAACAACAGGAACAGGACCACAACAGTAGCCACCAAAACAACAGGAACAGGACCACAACAGTAGCCACCAAAACAACAGGAACAGGACCACAACAGTAGCCACCAAAACAACAGGAACAGGACCACAACAGTAGCCACCAAAACAACAGGAACAGGACCACAACAGTAGCCACCAAAACAACAGGAACAGGACCACAACAGTAGCCACCAAAACAACAGGAACGCAGTCCAGAAAAAACACCTGTTCCACAGAACAAATCAAAACGCAACCCTAACAAATGACAGCTACACAAACAATCCCGCACGAAACCAAGAGGGTAGGGCGAGATTAAATACCCCACTAATAACCTAAACTAGACACAGGTGAACAACAAAACTAAACGAAAAAGAAAAGGGATCGGTGGCAGCTGGTAGCTAGTAGACCCGGCGACGACGACCGCCGAGCACCGCCTGTACAGGGAGAGGATCCACCTTCGGTGGAAGTCGTGACAGGTATAGATAAAATCAAATTGTATTGGTCACATACACATATTTAGCAGATGTTATTGCAGGTGTAGCGAAATGCATGATGGAGTCGTAAGAGGGGGGATTCTGGGCTAAACCAACCCAGTTTACAAGGGGCACCCCGTCATAACGTTCTGCAGCAGAAACTCTGGCCTGGATGATCCTGAAGAGGTGCTGGGTTTATAGAGTGAGGGCAAGGCAGCATAGGCATTAGGCTCTGAGGTATGTAAGGCCCTTACTGTTGATTCTGAGGCAGAGTCCCTAGCTATAGACTAGTTCAGTGGTAATGTCAGAGCGGCATATCTGTAGGGGTTAATGACAAGGAATTACTGGACTGCAATTGGGAAAGTAGGGTGGGGTTGAGTGGTTAAAACCTCTTAAAGCTTCCCCCCCTACTTCGTGCAATTTCCGCCTGAAGACTCAAAGACCCAAATCTAACAGCCTGTAGCTCAGGCACAGAACCAAGGATATGCATCTTCTTGGTACCATTTGAAAGAAAACACTCTAAAGTTTATGTACATGTGAATTTAATGTAGGAGAATATAACACAATAGATCTGGTTTAGATAAAACAATGAAAAAAAAACATAATATTTTTATTTTTGTATCATCATCTTTAAAATGAACAAGATAAAACAAACATTCAGATAGGATGATGGGGACAATTTCAGTGAAAAATATAAGAGGGCAAAAGTACCTGTGCAAAGTTTCAGAATGATAACTTGCAAAATGAGTTTGCTACATGACATATATCATGAAGTCACCCAGGTGTCCCACAGAAGTAGCCCAAATGTACCCAAGTGGCCAAATTGGGGAAGGTATACATTTTGAAACAATCAACTATATACAAAATACCAAAATGGTATTCTAACACACCCCCCCCCAAAGAATTGAGAAAAAAGGGAGAAAAAAATAAAATAAAATTATTGATAAAAAAATATATGAAAAAAAAAAATATATATTTACATTTACAAAATAACATGGGTAACTATTTACACACTTTCAATATTTGGAAGACCCTCAGTCCTCTATCAAGTCAAATCAATTTATATAGCCCCAGCCTAAAACCCCAAACAGCAAGCAATGCAGGTGTAGAAGCACGGTGGCTACGAAAAACTCCCTAGAAAGTCCAAAACCTAGGAAGTAACCTAGAGAGGAACCAGGCTATGGGGGGTGGCCAGTCCTCTTCTGGCTGTGCCGGGTGGAGATCACAGTGGTTGTAGAGGGTGCAACAGGACAGCACCTCAAGAGTAAAAATGAACAGTTTAGGGTTCCATAGCCGCAGGCAGAACAGTTGAAACTGGAACAGCGGCAAGGCCAGGTCATGCCAGGAAGTCCTGACGCATGGTCCTAGGGCTCAGGTGCTCCGAGAGAGAGAAAGAGAGAATTAGAGAGAGCATACTTAAATTCACACAGGACACCGGATAAGACCACTCCACTACAGGCTACACCAAAGGCTCCACCACAGGCTCCACTACAGGCTCCACCACAGGCACCACCACAGGCTCCACTACAGGCACCACCACAAGGCACCACCACAGGCTCCACTACAGGCTCCACCACAGGCACCACCACAAGGCACCACCACAGGCACCACCAACACCCTCCCGCGAAGTTGTTGTCCTTCAAAAAGAAACCGCTGCAGCCACAGAAGAGGTGGTCAGACCAACAAAGAACCCTTGTACCCAATACCTCTGACACAGAAGGCTGCTGAGATGAAGATTCCCTCCAGTTCAGAGAAAGAAGAAGAGAAGGAGGTTGAATGGGAGTTCTCTCCCCATCTCCCCTCCACACCCCTCCAAATGTAGTGAAACGGCAGACTTCGTCACCCCCATGGACAAGGAGGAAAACCAGAAAAAAGCCTGAACACAAACAACATTCACAAACTATGTTAAAACGAGACTATAACCCTTTCCGAAACAAGACTGAAGACAGGCTCCCCCGGTGCTGTTCCTCAACCCACAGCCATGACCAGGGGCGACAGGAGATGCCCCCTACAATGACTGGAGACCAGAGGTGTGGATCCAGAAAACCTGGCAAATCGCTGACATCACAAAGGAGCTGATATAAACCAGAAAAAAGGTGGTGAAGTTTGTAGCCGACATAAATCTCCTCTGCAGACAGTATAAACCATCCACGGCTGAGGTAGACCACATCTTCAGGAAGAAAATGGGACTGCAGTGGATGGACGTGGAGGGCGACTACGATCTAATTCACCAATGGTTACCAGATGGTGCATACTAGCTTCAACTCACTGTTTTGGGAAATTAAAGGACATGTATCCTCCAAAGTCTGATTGGCCAGCCATCCAGGGTTGCTTTCAAAAGAAGAGTGTCTGGAAGACTACCGAATGAGGCTGGAGACCTTCTTCCGTCTAAACAGTGGGTTGAGGCCAGGAGAAGAGGCCGACAGCCATCTGTTGAAGGTGTACCTTGTGAATGGCTTAAAGGAGGACTCCCAGAAGACGGTGAGAACTACCTGTATCAGCTGGGAGACTGAGCCACTGCAGACGGTTACCCAGCACTGCAAACACGACGAAAGGCAGCAGGGTGAGAAAGTGGAAGAAAAGAGAAAGGCCAAATAAGGGATAGGCGAGAAACTGCAGGTGGCTCAACTTCATTTTTCTACCAAGGCACTGGGGGAAGAAGAGGTGGTGGATCTGGGGCACCCAGATAAGGAGGCAGAGGACAACTACCCGGTGATATAATTTGCTTCACCTGTGGGAACCAAAGACATTTTGCTATAAATTGTCAGCAACCTGGCACAGAGGCCACCCAAAGAGGAAGAGGAGCACCTGGGGGTGGGGTGTCTCGAGGCAGAGGACAACATGCACCATGGCAAATGGGCTCTCCGGCCCAGACCACTGTATAACCCTGACTACCAACCAGAATACACAAAAGACTATTGACGTGAGGAAGTGACAGAGACAGAGGAGGGAAATAAGGAAGTGCAGTTAAGGGAGAAAAAGCAAGTACAAAATGAGAAAGGACTACTTTGTTTTAAGCAGCACTCACCGGTGAAGAGGGAGCCAATGATGGAGGCCTGCGTGAATGGTGAATTGATCACTTTTCTTGTTGATTCTTGGGCTGCAATGTCAGTAATTAACCTCTCTGCGCTAGGTGGGATGCTAGCTTCCCATCTGGCCAACATCCGGTGAAATTGCAGAGCGCGAAATACAAGCTACAGAAATAGTCATAATAAACTTTCATGAAAATACAAGTATATATCAGCTTAAATATTACGTTTTTGTTATCTTCTTCGATCTAGGGGACAGAATTCGGAAGTTTGGATGAATGAGTTGCCCAAAGTAAACTGCCTGTTACTAGGCCCAGAAGCTAGGATATGCATATGAATGGTAGTATTGTATAGTATTGGATAGTAAACACTCTACAGTTTCCAAAACTGTTAAAATAACAGCTCTGTATAACAGAGCTGATATGGCAGACGGAAACCCGAGGAACAATCCATCCAGATTTTTGTTTTACCAGCTCACACCTGATTAGAACGGCTGTCAGTGGGAAAATAAATGGAATTCCTCCCAGATTGAAGTTCCTGGGGCTTCCACTAGATGTCACCAGTCTTTAGAAAGAATTTCAGGCTTGTTTTTAGAAAAATGAGCTAGAATTTGTAGTTTTTCGAGGTGGCTCCCATTTTGTCTTGTAGTGTTATGACGCGCGTGGATGAGAGCGCGTACTTGTTGTTTATCTCCGGTAATGGACATACTATTCTGCGTCTTAAATTGTAAAATAGGGTACCTGAGGATTGATTATAAACGTTTGACTTGTTTGGAGAAATTTATTGGTAACTTTTGGGATTCAACAGGTGGATTACTGATTCAAGAACGTAACCCAAACGGACTTTTTATTATATAAAGAAGGACTTTCGAACAAAAGGACCATTTGTGATTTAACAAGGTAAGTGATTTAATTGCTATTTCTGACTTTAGCGATGACTCTGCTTGGTTGAAAAATGAATGTTATGCTTTTGTGTGGCGGGGCGCTGTTCTCAGATAATCGCATGATATGCTTTCGCCATTAAAGCTTTTTTGAAATCTGACAAAAGCGGCTAGATTAAATTCTCTGGGATATGTGGGACGGTAGCGTCTCACCTGGCAAACATCCAGTGAAAATAAATGGCGCCAAATTCAAATAAATTACTATAAAAATAAAATGTTCATGAAATCACACATACAATATACTTGTTGTGAATCCAGCATGTCAGATTTCAGAAAGGCTTTACAGCAAAAGCATAATGTTATCACCTCCGCCAGGTGCGACACAAAACACAGAAATAAAGATATATTTCATGCCTTACCTTTGAATATCTTCATCTTTTGGCACTCCAATATGTCCCATAAACATCACAAATGGTCCTTTTGTTCAATTTTGTTCAATTAATTCCGTTGATATATATCCAAAATGTCCAATTATTTGGCGCGTTTGATTCTGAAAAAAAACACTGGTTCCAAAACGCGCGACATGACTACAAAACATTTCAAAAGTTACCTGTAATCTTTGTCCAAACATTTCAAACAACTTTCCTGATACAACTTTGGGTATTTTTTAACGTAAATAATCGATCAAATTTAAGACTGGATTTAAGACCGGATGAACTGTGTTCCATGCAGGAGGACAAGAAAGTGGAGCTCTTACACTTCCCTCGAGCCTCATTCTGAACAGTGTTACTTCTTAATTTCTCAAAGGAGAAACCTCAACCCGTTTCTAAAGACTGTTGGCATCCAGTGGAAGCGATAGGAACTGCAAGCCTGCCCCTTAGAAATCTGGAATCCCAATGAAAAAACAGTGACCTCAAAAAAAAGTTTTGTTAAAAAGTTTTGTTAAAAAGTTTTGTTATGTAAATAAATAAACTTGGGATGGCAATAACTTGAAAGTGATTTCTTAAGATTTGCTAGTAATGATTTCAACCTTTCAAAACACAGTAACAAACACCAATCAGGTTAATTTATTAAAAACACACAAAATATTCATACTTTTTTTTATATCACAAATATTATGGAGGTTTGTCAGTTTTGACATCAGAAACCTAGACTGTAAACGTGTCAGCATTTCCTATAGACAACTAAATCTACTAGACTATAACTGTGTTGGCATTTCCTATAGACAACTAAATCTACTACAGTGTAAATGTGTTGTCATTTCCTATAGACAACTAAATCTACTGGACTGTAAATTTGTATATAGTAGACGATAAATGTGTTGTCATTTCCTATAGAAAACTAAATCTACTAGACTGTAAATTTGTATATAGTAGACGATAAATGTGTTGTCATTTCCTATAGACAACTAAATCTACTAGACTGTAAATTTGTATATAGTAGACGATAAATGTGTTGTCATTTCCTATAGACAACTAAATCTACTACACTGTAAATGTGTTGTCATTTCCTATTGATTACTAACTCTACTAGACTATAAATGTCTTTTCATTTCTTACAGACAACTAAATCTACTAGACTGGAAATGTGTGTTATTTCCTGTAGACAACTAAATCTACTGGATTGTAAATGTGATGGCAATTCCTATAGACAATTACATCTACGAGACTCTAAGTGTCTTGTCCTTTCCTAATGACAACCAAATCTACTAGACTGTAAATGTGTTGGCATTTCCTACAGACAACTAAATCTACTCGACTGTAAATGTGTTGTTATTTCCTATAGACAACTAAATCTACTAGACTGTAAATGTGTTGTCATTTCCTTTAGAAAACTAAATCTAGTGACTGTAAATGTGTTGGCATTTCCTATAGACCACTAAATCTACTAGACTGTAAATTTGTCAGAATTTCCAAAAGACAACTAAATCTTCTCGACTGAAAATGTGAAGTCATTTCCTATAGACAACTAAATCTACTAGACGGTAAATGTGTTGTCATTTCCCATAGAAAACTAAATCTACTAGACTGTAAATGTGTTGGAATTTCTTATAGACAACTAAATCTACTAGACTGTAAGTGTCTTGTCATTTCCTATTTACAACTAAATCTACTAGACTATAAATGTATTTTCTTTTCCTACAGAAAACTAAATCTACTAGACTGTAAATGTGTTGGCATTTCCTACAGACAACTAAATCTACTAGACTGTAAATGTGTTGGCATTTCCTATAGACCACTAAATCTACTAGACTGTAAATTTGTCAGCATTTCCAATAGACAACTAAATCTTCTCGACTGAAAATGTGAAGTCATTTCCTATAGACAACTAAATCTACTAGACGGTAAATGTCTTGTCATTTCCTATAGACAACTAAATCTACTACAATGTAAATGTGTTGTCATTTCCTAATGACAACTAAATCTACTAGACTGTTAATGTGTTGGCATTTCCTATAGAAAATGAAATCTACTAGACGGTAAATGTCTTGTCATTTCCTATTGACAACTAAATCTACTAGACTGTTAATGTGTTGGCATTTCTTATAGCCAACTAAATCTACTAGACTGTTAATGTGTTGGCATTTCATACAGACAACTAAATCTACTCGACTGTAAATGTGTTGGAATTTCCTATAGAAAACTAAATCTACTAGACGGTAAATGTCTTGTCATTTCCTATTGACAACTAAATCTACTAGACTGTAAATGAGTTGTAATTTCCTATTGACAACTAAATCTACTAGACTATAAATGTCTTTTTATTTCCTACAGACAACTAAATCTACTAGACTGGAAAGGTGTTGTTATTTCCTATAGACAACTAAATCTACTGGACTGTAAATGTGATGGCAATTCCTTTAGACAACTACATTTACTAGACTCTAAGTGTCTTGTCATTTCCTAATGACAAGTAAATATACTAGACGGTAAATGTGTTGCCATTTCCTACAGACAACTAAATCTACTAGACTGTAAATGTGTTGGCATTTCCTATAGACTACTAAATCTACTAGACTGTAAACGTGTTGTCATTTCCTATAGACAACTAAATCTACTACAGTGTAAATGTGTTGTCATTTCCTAAAGAAAACTAAATCTACTAGACGGTAAATGTCTTGTCATTTCCTATTGACAACTAAATCTACTAGACTGGAAATGTGTTGTTATTTCCTATAGACAACTAAATCTACTGGACTGTAAATGTGATGGCAATTCCTATAGACAACTACATTTACTAGACTCTAAGTGTCTTGTCATTTCCTATAGAAAACTAAATCTACTAGACTGTAAATGTGTTGGCATTTCCTATAGACCACTAAATCTACTAAACTGTACATTTGTCAGCATTTCCTATAGAAAAATAAATCTACTAGACTGTAAATGTGTTGGCATTTCCTATAGACTACTAAATCTACTAGACTGTAAATGTGTTGGAATTTCCTATAGACAACTAAATCTACTGGACTGTAAATGTCTTGTCATTTCCTATTTACAACTAAATCTACTAGACTATAAATGTATTTTCATTTCCTACTGAAAACTAAATCTAGTAGACTGGAAATGTGTTGTTATATCCCATCGACAACTAAATCTACTGGACTGTAAATGTGTTGCCATTTCCTACAGACTACTAAATCTACTAGACTGTAAATGTGTAGTCATTTCTTATCGACAACTAAATCTACTACAGTGTAAATGTGTTGTCATTTCCTATAGAAAACTAAATCTACTAGAAGGTAAATGTCTTGTCATTTCCTATTGACAAATAAATCTACTAGACTGTAAATGTGTTTTAATTTCCAATTGACAACTAAATCTACTAGACTATAAATGTCTTTTCATTTCCTACAGACAACTACATCTACTAGACTCTAAGTGCCTTGTCATTTCCTATTGACAACTAAATCTACTAGACTGTAAATGTGTTGCCATTTCCTACAGACTACTAAATCTACTTGACTGTAAATGTGTTGTCATTTCTTATAGACAACTAAGTCTACTACAGTGTAAATGTGTTGTCATATCCTATAGACAACTACATCTACTAGACGGTAAATGTCTTGTCATTTCCTATAGACAACTAAATCTACTACAATGTAAATGTGTTGTCATTTCCTAATGACAACTAAATCTACTAGACTGTTAATGTGTTGGCATTTCATACAGACAACTAAATCTACTCGACTGTAAATGTGTTGGAATTTCCTATAGACAACTAAATCTACTAGACTGTAAATGTGTTGTCATTTCCTATAGAAAACTAAATCTACTAGACTGTAAATGTGTTGGCATTTCCTATAGACCACTAAATCTACTAAACTGTACATTTGTCAGCATTTCCTATAGAAAAATAAATCTACTAGACTGTAAATGTGTTGGAATTTCCTATAGACAACTAAATCTACTGGACTGTAAATGTCTTGTCATTTCCTATTTACAACTAAATCTACTAGACTATAAATGTATTTTCATTTCCTACTGAAAACTAAATCTAGTAGACTGGAAATGTGTTGTTATATCCCATCGACAACTAAATCTACTGGACTGTAAATGTGATGGCAATTCCTATAGACAACTACATCTACTAGACTGTAAATGTGTTGTCATTTCCTATAGACAACTAAATCTACTGGACTGTAAATGTGTTGTCATTTCCTATAGAAAACTAAATCTACTAGAAGGTAAATGTCTTGTCATTTCCTATTGACAAATAAATCTACTAGACTGTAAATGTGTTTTAATTTCCAATTGACAACTAAATCTACTAGACTATAAATGTCTTTTCATTTCCTACAGACAACTACATCTACTAGACTCTAAGTGCATTGTCATTTCCTATTGACAACTAAATCTACTAGACTGTAAATGTGTTGCCATTTCCTACAGACTACTAAATCTACTTGACTGTAAATGTGTTGTCATTTCTTATAGACAACTAAGTCTACTACAGTGTAAATGTGTTGTCATATCCTATAGACAACTACATCTACTAGACGGTAAATGTCTTGTCATTTCCTATTGACAACTAAATCTACTAGACTGTAAATGTGTTGTCATTTCCTATTGACAACTAAATCTACTAGACTATAAATGTCTTTTCATTTCCTACAGACAACTAAATCTACTAGACTGGAAATGTGTTGTTATTTCCTATAGACAACTAAATCTACTGGACTGTAAATGTGATGGCAATTCCTATAGACAACTACATCTACTAGACTCTAAGTGTCTTGTCATTTCCTAATGACAACTAAATCTACTAGACTGTAAATGTGTTGGCATTTACTACAGACAACTAAATCTACTAGACTGGAAATGTGTTGGCATTTCCTATAGACTACTAAATCTACTAGACTGGAAATGTGTTGTTATTTCCTATAGACAACTAAATCTACTGGACTGTAAATGTGATGGCAATTCCTATAGACAACTAAATCTACTAGACTGTAAATGTGTTGTTATTTCCTATAGACAACTAAATCTACTGGACTGTAAATGTGATGGCAATTCCTATAGACAACTAAATCTACTAGACTGTAAATGTGTTGTTATTTCCTATAGACAACTAAATCTACTGGACTGTAAATGTGATGGCATTTAGTACAGACAACTAAATCTACTCGACTGTAAATGTGTTGGAATTTCCTATAGACAACTAAATCTACTAGACTGTAAATGTGTTGGCATTTCCTACAGACAACTAAATCTACTAGACTGTAAATGTCTTGTCATTTTATATTTACAACTAAATCTACTAGACTGTAAATGTGTTGTCATTTCCTATAGACAACTAAATCTACTAGACTGTAAATGTGTTGGCATTTCCGATAGAGCACTAAATCTACTAGACTGTAAATTTGTCAGCATTTCCAAGAGACAACTAAATCTTCTCGACTGAAAATGTGTTGTTATTTCCTGTATACAACTAAATCTACTAGACGGTAAATGTCTTGTCATTTCCTATTGACAACTAAATCTACTAGACTGTAAATGTGTTGTCATTTCTTATAGACAACTAAATCTACTACACTGTAAATGTGTTGTCATTTCCTATAGAAAACTAAATCTACTAGACTGTACATGTGTTGGCATTTCCTATAGACCACTAAATCTACTAGACTGGAAATGTGTTGTTATTTCCTATTGACAACTAAAATCTACTGGACTGTAAATGTGAAGGCAATTCCTATAGACAACTACATCTACTAGACTCTAAGTGTCTTGTCATTTCCTAATGACAACTAAATCTACTAGACTGTAAATGTGTTGGCATTTACTACAGACAACTAAATCTACTCGACTGTAAATGTATTTTCATTTCCTACAGACAACTGAATCTACTAGACTGGAAATGTGTTGTTATTTCCTATAGACAACTAAATCTACTGGACTGTAAATGTGATGGCAATTCCTATAGACAACTAAATCTACTAGACTGTAAATGTGTTGTTATTTCCTATAGACAACTAAATCTACTGGACTGTAAATGTGATGGCAATTCCTATAGACAACTAAATCTACTAGACTGTAAATGTGTTGGCATTTCCTATAGACCACTAAATCTACTAGACTGGAAATGTGTTGTTATTTCCTATTGACAACTAAAATCTACTGGACTGTAAATGTGAAGGCAATTCCTATAGACAACTACATCTACTAGACTCTAAGTGTCTTGTCATTTCCTAATGACAACTAAATCTACTAGACTGTAAATGTGTTGGCATTTACTACAGACAACTAAATCTACTCGACTGTAAATGTATTTTCATTTCCTACAGACAACTGAATCTACTAGACTGGAAATGTGTTGTTATTTCCTATAGACAACTAAATCTACTGGACTGTAAATGTGATGGCATTTAGTACAGACAACTAAATCTACTCGACTGTAAATGTGTTGGAATTTCCTATAGACAACTAAATCTACTAGACTGTAAATGTCTTCTCATTTCATATTTACAACTAAATCTACTAGACTTTAAATGTGATGGCATTTCCTATAGACAACTGAATCTACTACAATGTAAATGTGTTGTCATTTCCTATTGACAACTAAATCTACTAGACTGTAAATGTGTTGGCATTTCTTACAGACAACTAAATCTACTAGACTGTAAATGTCTTGTCATTTCATATTTACAACTAAATCTACTAGACTGTAAATGTGTTGTCATTTCCTATAGACAACTAAATCTACTAGACTGTAAATGTGTTGGCATTTCCTATAGAGCACTAAATCTACTAGACTGTAAATTTGTCAGCATTTCCAAGAGACAACTAAATCTTCTCGACTGAAAATGTGTTGTTATTTCCTGTATACAACTAAATCTACTAGACGGTAAATGTCTTGTCATTTCCTATTGACAACTAAATCTACTAGACTGTAAATGTGTTGTCATTTCTTATAGACAACTAAATCTACTACACTGTAAATGTGTTGTCATTTCCTATAGAAAACTAAATCTACTAGACTGTACATGTGTTGGCATTTCCTATAGACCACTAAATCTACTAGACTGGAAATGTGTTGTTATTTCCTATTGACAACTAAAATCTACTAGACTGTAAATGTGTTGGCATTTCCTATAGACCACTAAATCTACTAGACTGTATATTTGTCTGCATTTCCAATAGACAACTAAATCTTCTCGACTGAAAATGTGAAGTCATTTCCTATAGACAACTAAATCTACTAGATGGTAAATGTCTTGTCATTTCCTATAGACAACTAAATCTACTACAATGTAAATGTGTTGTCATTTCCTTATGACAACTAAATCTACTAGACTGTTAATGTGTTGGAATTTCCTATAGACAACTAAATCTACTAGACTGTAAATGTGTTGCCATTTCCTACAGACTACTAAATCTACTAGACTGTAAATGTGTTGTCATTTCTTATAGACAACTAAATCTACTACAGTGTAAATGTGTTGTCATTTCCTATAGAAAACTAAATCTACTAGACGGTAAATGTCTTGTCATTTCCTATTGACAACTAAATCTACTAGACTGTAAATGTGTTGTCATTTCCTATTGACAACTAAATCTACTAGACTATAAATGTCTTTTCATTTCCTACAGACAACTAAATCTACTAGACTGGAAATGTGTTGTTATTTCCTATAGACAACTAAATCTACTGGACTGTAAATGTGAAGGCAATTCCTATAGACAACTACATCTACTAGACTCTAAGTGTCTTGTCATTTCCTAATGACAACTAAATCTACTAGACTGTAAATGTGTTGGCATTTACTACAGACAACTAAATCTACTCGACTGTAAATGTATTTTCATTTACTACAGACAACTGAATCTACTACACTGGAAATGTGTTGTTATTTCCTATACACAACTAAATCTACTGGACTGTAAATGTGATGGCAATTCCTATAGACAACTAAATCTACTAGACTGTAAATGTGTTGTTATTTCCTATAGACAACTAAATCTACTGGACTGTAAATGTGATGGCAATTCCTATAGACAACTAAATCTACTAGACTGTAAATGTGTTGTTATTTCCTATAGACAACTAAATCTACTGGACTGTAAATGTGATGGTATTTAGTACAGACAACTAAATCTACTCGACTGTAAATGTGTTGGAATTTCCTATAGACAACTAAATCTACTAGACTGCAAATGTCTTCTCATTTCATATTTACAACTAAATCTACTAGACTTTAAATGTGATGGCATTTCCTATAGACAACTGAATCTACTACAATGTAAATGTGTTGTCATTTCCTATTGACAACTAAATCTACTAGACTGGAAATGTGTTGTTATTTCTTATAGACAACTAAATCTACTACACTGTAAATGTGTTGTGATTTCCTATTGACAACTAAATCTACTAGACTATAAATGTCTTTTCATTTCCTATAGAAAACTAAATCTACTAGACTGAAAATGTGTTGGCATTTCCTATAGACTACTAAATCTACTAGACTGTAAATTTGTTGGCATTTCCTATAGACTACTAAATCTACTAGACTGTAAATGTGTTGGCATTTCCTATAGACCACTAAATCTACTAAACTGTACATTTGTCAGCATTTCCAATAGACAACTAAATTTTCTCGACTGAAAATGTGTTGTCATTTCCTATAGACAACTAAATCTACTAGAGGGTAAATGTCTTGTCATTTCCTATAGACAACTAAATCTACTAGACTCTAAGTGCCTTGTTATTTCCTATTGACAACTAAATCTACTAAACTGTACATTTGTCAGCATTTCCAATAGACAACTAAATCTTCTCGACTGAAAATGTGTTGTCATTTCCTATAGACAACTAAATCTACTAGACGGTAAATGTCTTGTCATTTCCTATAGACAACTAAATCTACTAGACTGTAAATGTGTTGGCATTTCCTATAGACTACTAAATCTACTAGACTGCAAATGTGTTGGCATTTCCTATAGACCACTAAATCTACTAAACTGTACATTTGTCAGCATTTCAATAGACAACTAAATCTTCTCGACTGAAAATGTGTTGTCATTTCCTATAGACAACTAAATCTACTAGAAGGTAAATGTCTTGTCATTTCCTATAGACAACTAAATCTACTACAATGTAAATGTGTTGTCATTTCCTATTGACAACTAAATCTACTAGACTATAAATGTATTTTCATTTCCTACAGAAAACTAAATCTACTAGACTGGAAATGTGTTGTTATATCCCATCGACAACTAAATTTACTGGACTGTAAATGTGATGACAATTCCTATAGACAACTACTTCTACTAGACTCTAAGTGCCTTGTCATTTCCAATTGACAACTAAATCTACTAGACTGTAAATGTGTTGTCATTTCCTATAGACAATTAAATCTACTAGACTGTGAATGTGTTGGCATTTCCTATAGACCACTAAATCTACTAGTCTGTAAATGTGTTGTCATTTCCTATAGACAATTAAATCTACTAGACTGTGAATGTGTTGGCATTTCCTATAGACCACTAAATCTACTAGTCTGTAAATGTGTTGTCATTTCCTATAGACAACTAAATCTACTACAATGTAAATGTGTTGTCATTTCCAATAGAAAACTAAATCTACTAGACTGTAAATGTGTTGGCATTTCCTATAGACCACAAAATCTACTAAACTGTACATTTGTCAGCATTTCCAATAGACAACTAAATCTTCTCGACTGAAAATGTGTTAACATTTCCTATAGACAACTAAATCTACTAGACGGTAAATGTCTTGTCATTTCCTATAGACAACTAAATCTACTACAATGTAAATGTGTTGTCATTTCCTATTGACAACTAAATCTACTAGACTGTTAATGTGTTGGCATTTCCTATAGAAAACTAAATCTACTAGACGGTAAATGTCTTGTCATTTCCTATTGACAACTAAATCTACTAGACTGGAAGTGTGTTGTTATTTCCTATAGACAACTAAATCTACTAGACTGGAAGTGTGTTGTTATTTCCTATAGACAACTAAATCTACTGGACTGTAAATGTGATGGCAATTCCTATAGACAACGACATCTACTAGACTGTAAATTTGTCAGCATTTCCAAGAGACAACTAAATCTTCTCGACTGAAAATGTGTTGTTATTTCCTATATACAACTAAATCTACTAGACGGTAAATGTTTTGTCATTTCCTATTGACAACTAAATCTACTAGACTGTGAATGTGTTGTCATTTCTTATAGACAACCAAATCTACTACACTGTAAATGTGTTGTCATTTCCTATAGGAAACTAAATCTACTAGACAGTAAATGTGTTGGCATTTCCTATAGACCACTAAATCTACTAAACTGTACATTTGTCAGCATTTCCAATAGACAACTAAATCTTCTCGACTGAAAATGTGTTAACATTTCCTATAGACAACTAAATCTACTAGACGGTAAATGTCTTGTCATTTCCTATAGACAACTAAATCTACTACAATGTAAATGTGTTGTCATTTCCTATAGACCACTAAATCTACTAAACTGTACATTTGTCAGCATTTCAATAGACAACTAAATCTTCTCGACTGAAAATGTGTTGTCATTTCCTATAGACAACTAAATCTACTAGAAGGTAAATGTCTTGTCATTTCCTATAGACAACTAAATCTACTACAATGTAAATGTGTTGTCATTTCCTTTTGACAACTAAATCTACTAGACTGTTAATGTGTTGGCATTTCCTACAGACAACTAAATCTACTAGACTATAAATGTATTTTCATTTCCTACAGAAAACTAAATCTACTAGACTGGAAATGTGTTGTTATATCCCATCGACAACTAAATCTACTGGACTGTAAATGTGATGACAATTCCTATAGACAACTACATCTACTAGACTCTAAGTGCCTAGTCATTTCCAATTGACAACTAAATCTACTAGATCGTAAATGTTTTGTCATTTCCTATTGACAACTAAATCTACTAGACTGTGAATGTGTTGTCATTTCTTATAGACAACCAAATCTACTACACTGTAAATGTGTTGTCATTTCCTACAGGAAACTAAATCTACTAGCCTGTAAATGTGTTGGAATTTCCTATAGACTACTAAATCTCCTAGACTGTAAATGTGTTGTCATTTCCTATGGACAACTAAATCTACTAAACTGTAAATGTGTTGTCATTTCCAAATGACAACTAAATCTACTAGACTATAATTGTCTTTTCATTTCCTACAGACAACTAAATCTACTGGACTGTAAATGTGATGGCAATTCCTATAGACAACTAAATCTACTAGACTGTAAAAGTGTTGGCATTTCCTACAGACATCTAAATCTACTCGACTGTAAATGTGTTGGAATTTCCTATAGACAACTAAATCTACTAGACTGTAAATGTGTTGTCATTTCCTATAGACTACTAAATCTACTAGACTGTAAATATGTTGTCGTTTAAAATAGAAAACTAAATCTACTAGACTGTAAATATGTTGTCGATTCATATAGACAACTAAATCTCCTAGAATGTAAATGTGCTGGCATTTCCGATAGACAACTACATCTACTGGACTGTAAACATATTGTCATTTCCTATTGACAACTAAATACACCAGACTGTAAAAGTGTCTGCATTAACTGCAGACAACTAAATCTGCTAGACTGTAAATGTGTTGTCATTTCCTATAGGAAACTAAATCTACTAGACTGTAAATGTGTTGGCATTTCCTATAGACTACTAAATCTCCTAGACTGTAAATGTGTTGTCATTTCCTATAGACAACTAAATCTACTAAACTGTAAATGTGTTGTCATTTCCAAATGAAAACTAAATCTACTAGACTATAATTGTCTTTTCATTTCCTACAGACAACTAAATCTACTGGACTGTAAATGTGATGGCAATTCCTATAGACAACTACATCTACTGGACTCCAAGTGTCTTGTCATTTCCTAATGACAACTAAATCTACTAGACTGTAAATGTGTTGGCATTTCCTACAGACAACTAAATCTACTCGACTGTAAATGTGTTGGAATTTCCTATAGACAACTAAATCTACTAGACTGTAAATGTGTTGTCATTTCCTATAGACTACTAAATCTACTAGACTGTAAATATGTTGTCGTTTCAAATAGAAAAGTAAATCTACTAGACTGTAAATATGTTGTCGATTCATATAGACAACTAAATCTCCTAGAATGTAAATGTGCTGGCATTTCCGATAGACAACTACATCTACTGGACTGTAAACATATTGTAATTTCCTATTGACAACTAACTACACCAGACTGTAAAAGTGTCTGCATTAACTGCAGACAACTAAATCTACTAGACTGTAAATGTGTTGTAATTTCCTATTGACAGCTAAATCTACTAGACTGTAAATTTGCTGGAATTTCCTATTGACAACTAAATCTACTAGACTGTAAGTGTGTCTGCATTTCCTATTGACAACTAACTATACAATATGTTAAATTTGTCATCATTTCCTATAGGAAACTAAATCTACTACACTGTAAATGTGTTGTCATATCCTATAGACAACTAAATTTACTACACTGTAAATGTGTTAACATTTCCTATAGACTACTAAGTCTACTACACTGTAAATGTTTTGTCATTTCCTATAGAAAACTAAATCTACTAGACTGTAAATGTGTTGGCATTTCCTATAGACTACTAAATCTACTAGACTGTACATTTGTCAGCATTTCCAATTGACAACTAAATCTTCTCGAATGAAAATGTGTTGTCATTTCCAATAGACAACTAAATCTACTAGATGGTAAATGTGTTAACATTTCCTACAGACAACTAAATCTACTACACTGTAAATTTGATGTCATTTCCTGTAGAAAACTAAATCTACTGGACTGTAAATGTCTTTTCATTTCCTACAGACAACTACATCTACTAGACTCTAAGTGCCTTGTCATTTCCTATTGACAACTAAATCAACTAGACTGTAAATGTGTTGTCATTTCCTATAGACAACTAAATCTACTAGACTGTAAATGTGTTGCCATTTCCTACATACTACTAAATCTACTAGACTGTAAATGTGTTGTCATTTCTTATAGACAACTAAATCTACTACAGTGTAAATGTGTTGTAATTTCCTATAGAAAACTAAATCTACTAGACTGTAAATGTCTTGTCATTTCATATTTACAACTAAATCTACTACAGTGTAAATGTGTTGTCATTTCCTATAGACTACTAAATCTACTAGACTGTAAATGTGTTGGCATTTCCTATAGACCACTAAATCTACTAGACTGTATTTTTGTCTGCATTTCCAATAGACAACTAAATCTTCTCGACTGAAAATGTGAAGTCATTTCCTATAGACAACTAAATCTACTAGACGGTAAATGTCTTGTCATTTCCTATAGACAACTAAATCTACTACAATGTAAATGTGTTGTCATTTCCTAATGACAACTAAATCTACTAGACTGTTAATGTGTTGGAATTTCCTATAGACAACTAAATCTACTAGACTGTAAATGTGTTGCCATTTCCTACAGACTACTAAATCTACTAGACTGTAAATGTGTTGTCATTTCTTATAGACAACTAAATCTACTACAGTGTAAATGTGTTGTCATTTCCTATAGAAAACTAAATCTACTAGACGGTAAATGTCTTGTCATTTCCTATTGACAACTAAATCTACTAGACTGTAAATGTGTTGTCATTTCCTATTGACAACTAAATCTACTAGACTATAAATGTCTTTTCATTTCCTACAGACAACTAAATCTACTAGACTGGAAATGTGTTGTTATTTCCTATAGACAACTAAATCTACTGGACTGTAAATGTGATGGCAATTCCTATAGACAACTACATCTACTAGACTCTAAGTGTCTTGTCATTTCCTAATGACAACTAAATCTACTAGACTGTAAATGTGTTGGCATTTACTACAGACAACTAAATCTACTCGACTGTAAATGTATTTTCATTTCCTACAGACAACTGAATCTACTAGACTGGAAATGTGTTGTTATTTCCTATAGACAACTAAATCTACTGGACTGTAAATGTGATGGCAATTCCTATAGACAACTAAATCTACTAGACTGTAAATGTGTTGTTATTTCCTATAGACAACTAAATCTACTGGACTGTAAATGTGATGGCAATTCCTATAGACAACTAAATCTACTAGACTGTAAATGTGTTGTTATTTCCTATAGACAACTAAATCTACTGGACTGTAAATGTGATGACATTTAGTACAGACAACTAAATCTACTCGACTGTAAATGTGTTGGAATTTCCTATAGACAACTAAATCTACTAGACTGTAAATGTCTTCTCATTTCATATTTACAACTAAATCTACTAGACTTTAAATGTGATGGCATTTCCTATAGACAACTGAATCTACTACAATGTAAATGTGTTGTCATTTCCTATTGACAACTAAATCTACTAGACTGTAAATGTGTTGGCATTTCCTACAGACAACTAAATCTACTAGACTGTAAATGTCTTGTCATTTCATATTTACAACTAAATCTACTAGACTGTAAATGTGTTGTCATTTCCTATAGACAACTAAATCTACTAGACTGTAAATGTGTTGGCATTTCCTATAGAGCACTAAATCTACTAGACTGTAAATTTGTCAGCATTTCCAAGAGACAACTAAATCTTCTCGACTGAAAATGTGTTGTTATTTCCTGTATACAACTAAATCTACTAGACGGTAAATGTCTTGTCATTTCCTATTGACAACTAAATCTACTAGACTGTAAATGTGTTGTCATTTCTTATAGACAACTAAATCTACTACACTGTAAATGTGTTGTCATTTCCTATAGAAAACTAAATCTACTAGACTGTACATGTGTTGGCATTTCCTATAGACAACTAAATCTACTAGACTGGAAATGTGTTGTTATTTCCTATTGACAACTAAAATCTACTAGACTGTAAATGTGTTGGCATTTCCTATAGACCACTAAATCTACTAGACTGTATATTTGTCTGCATTTCCAATAGACAACTAAATCTTCTCGACTGAAAATGTGAAGTCATTTCCTATAGACAACTAAATCTACTAGACGGTAAATGTCTTGTCATTTCCTATAGACAACTAAATCTACTACAATGTAAATGTGTTGTCATTTCCTAATGACAACTAAATCTACTAGACTGTTAATGTGTTGGAATTTCCTATAGACAACTAAATCTACTAGACTGTAAATGTGTTGCCATTTCCTACAGACTACTAAATCTACTAGACTGTAAATGTGTTGTCATTTCTTATAGACAACTAAATCTACTACAGTGTAAATGTGTTGTCATTTCCTATAGAAAACTAAATCTACTAGACGGTAAATGTCTTGTCATTTCCTATTGACAACTAAATCTACTAGACTGTAAATGTGTTGTCATTTCCTATTGACAACTAAATCTACTAGACTATAAATGTATTTTCATTTCCTACAGACAACTAAATCTACTAGACTGGAAATGTGTTGTTATTTCCTATAGACAACTAAATCTACTGGACTGTAAATGTGAAGGCAATTCCTATAGACAACTACATCTACTAGACTCTAAGTGTCTTGTCATTTCCTAATGACAACTAAATCTACTAGACTGTAAATGTGTTGGCATTTACTACAGACAACTAAATCTACTCGACTGTAAATGTATTTTAATTTACTACAGACAACTGAATCTACTAGACTGGAAATGTGTTGTTATTTCCTATAGACAACTAAATCTACTGGACTGTAAATGTGAAGGCAATTCCTATAGACAACTACATCTACTAGACTCTAAGTGTCTTGTCATTTCCTAATGACAACTAAATCTACTAGACTGTAAATGTGTTGGCATTTACTACAGACAACTAAATCTACTCGACTGTAAATGTCTTTTCATTTCCTACAGACAACTAAATCTACTAGACTGGAAATGTGTTGTTATTTCCTATAGACAACTAAATCTACTGGACTGTAAATGTGATGGCAATTCCTATAGACAACTACATCTACTAGACTCTAAGTGTCTTGTCATTTCCTAATGACAACTAAATCTACTAGACTGTAAATGTGTTGGCATTTACTACAGACAACTAAATCTACTCGACTGTAAATGTATTTTCATTTCCTACAGACAACTGAATCTACTAGACTGGAAATGTGTTGTTATTTCCTATAGACAACTAAATCTACTGGACTGTAAATGTGATGTCAATTCCTATAGACAACTAAATCTACTAGACTGTAAATGTGTTGTTATTTCCTATAGACAACTAAATCTACTGGACTGTAAATGTGATGGCAATTCCTATAGACAACTAAATCTACTAGACTGTAAATGTGTTGTTATTTCCTATAGACAACTAAATCTACTGGACTGTAAATGTGATGGCATTTAGTACAGACAACTAAATCTACTCGACTGTAAATGTGCTGGAATTTCCTATAGACAACTAAATCTACTAGACTGTAAATGTCTTCTCATTTCATATTTACAACTAAATCTACTAGACTTTAAATGTGATGGCATTTCCTATAGACAACTGAATCTACTACAATGTAAATGTGTTGTCATTTCCTATTGACAACTAAATCTACTAGACTGTAAATGTGTTGGCATTTCCTACAGACAACTAAATCTACTAGACTGTAAATGTCTTGTCATTTCATATTTACAACTAAATCTACTAGACTGTAAATGTGTTGTCATTTCCTATAGACAACTAAATCTACTAGACGGTAAATGTCTTGTCATTTCCTATAGACAACTAAATCTACTACAATGTAAATGTGTTGTCATTTCCTAATGACAACTAAATCTACTAGACTGTTAATGTGTTGGAATTTCCTATAGACAACTAAATCTACTAGACTGTAAATGTGTTGCCATTTCCTACAGACTACTAAATCTACTAGACTGTAAATGTGTTGTCATTTCTTATAGACAACTAAATCTACTACAGTGTAAATGTGTTGTCATTTCCTATAGAAAACTAAATCTACTAGACGGTAAATGTCTTGTCATTTCCTATTGACAACTAAATCTACTAGACTGTAAATGTGTTGTCATTTCCTATTGACAACTAAATCTACTAGACTATAAATGTCTTTTCATTTCCTACAGACAACTAAATCTACTAGACTGGAAATGTGTTGTTATTTCCTATAGACAACTAAATCTACTGGACTGTAAATGTGATGGCAATTCCTATAGACAACTACATCTACTAGACTCTAAGTGTCTTGTCATTTCCTAATGACAACTAAATCTACTAGACTGTAAATGTGTTGGCATTTACTACAGACAACTAAATCTACTCGACTGTAAATGTATTTTCATTTCCTACAGACAACTGAATCTACTAGACTGGAAATGTGTTGTTATTTCCTATAGACAACTAAATCTACTGGACTGTAAATGTGATGGCAATTCCTATAGACAACTAAATCTACTAGACTGTAAATGTGTTGTTATTTCCTATAGACAACTAAATCTACTGGACTGTAAATGTGATGGCAATTCCTATAGACAACTAAATCTACTAGACTGTAAATGTGTTGTTATTTCCTATAGACAACTAAATCTACTGGACTGTAAATGTGATGACATTTAGTACAGACAACTAAATCTACTCGACTGTAAATGTGTTGGAATTTCCTATAGACAACTAAATCTACTAGACTGTAAATGTCTTCTCATTTCATATTTACAACTAAATCTACTAGACTTTAAATGTGATGGCATTTCCTATAGACAACTGAATCTACTACAATGTAAATGTGTTGTCATTTCCTATTGACAACTAAATCTACTAGACTGTAAATGTGTTGGCATTTCCTACAGACAACTAAATCTACTAGACTGTAAATGTCTTGTCATTTCATATTTACAACTAAATCTACTAGACTGTAAATGTGTTGTCATTTCCTATAGACAACTAAATCTACTAGACTGTAAATGTGTTGGCATTTCCTATAGAGCACTAAATCTACTAGACTGTAAATTTGTCAGCATTTCCAAGAGACAACTAAATCTTCTCGACTGAAAATGTGTTGTTATTTCCTGTATACAACTAAATCTACTAGACGGTAAATGTCTTGTCATTTCCTATTGACAACTAAATCTACTAGACTGTAAATGTGTTGTCATTTCTTATAGACAACTAAATCTACTACACTGTAAATGTGTTGTCATTTCCTATAGAAAACTAAATCTACTAGACTGTACATGTGTTGGCATTTCCTATAGACAACTAAATCTACTAGACTGGAAATGTGTTGTTATTTCCTATTGACAACTAAAATCTACTAGACTGTAAATGTGTTGGCATTTCCTATAGACCACTAAATCTACTAGACTGTATATTTGTCTGCATTTCCAATAGACAACTAAATCTTCTCGACTGAAAATGTGAAGTCATTTCCTATAGACAACTAAATCTACTAGACGGTAAATGTCTTGTCATTTCCTATAGACAACTAAATCTACTACAATGTAAATGTGTTGTCATTTCCTAATGACAACTAAATCTACTAGACTGTTAATGTGTTGGAATTTCCTATAGACAACTAAATCTACTAGACTGTAAATGTGTTGCCATTTCCTACAGACTACTAAATCTACTAGACTGTAAATGTGTTGTCATTTCTTATAGACAACTAAATCTACTACAGTGTAAATGTGTTGTCATTTCCTATAGAAAACTAAATCTACTAGACGGTAAATGTCTTGTCATTTCCTATTGACAACTAAATCTACTAGACTGTAAATGTGTTGTCATTTCCTATTGACAACTAAATCTACTAGACTATAAATGTATTTTCATTTCCTACAGACAACTAAATCTACTAGACTGGAAATGTGTTGTTATTTCCTATAGACAACTAAATCTACTGGACTGTAAATGTGAAGGCAATTCCTATAGACAACTACATCTACTAGACTCTAAGTGTCTTGTCATTTCCTAATGACAACTAAATCTACTAGACTGTAAATGTGTTGGCATTTACTACAGACAACTAAATCTACTCGACTGTAAATGTATTTTAATTTACTACAGACAACTGAATCTACTAGACTGGAAATGTGTTGTTATTTCCTATAGACAACTAAATCTACTGGACTGTAAATGTGAAGGCAATTCCTATAGACAACTACATCTACTAGACTCTAAGTGTCTTGTCATTTCCTAATGACAACTAAATCTACTAGACTGTAAATGTGTTGGCATTTACTACAGACAACTAAATCTACTCGACTGTAAATGTCTTTTCATTTCCTACAGACAACTAAATCTACTAGACTGGAAATGTGTTGTTATTTCCTATAGACAACTAAATCTACTGGACTGTAAATGTGATGGCAATTCCTATAGACAACTACATCTACTAGACTCTAAGTGTCTTGTCATTTCCTAATGACAACTAAATCTACTAGACTGTAAATGTGTTGGCATTTACTACAGACAACTAAATCTACTCGACTGTAAATGTATTTTCATTTCCTACAGACAACTGAATCTACTAGACTGGAAATGTGTTGTTATTTCCTATAGACAACTAAATCTACTGGACTGTAAATGTGATGTCAATTCCTATAGACAACTAAATCTACTAGACTGTAAATGTGTTGTTATTTCCTATAGACAACTAAATCTACTGGACTGTAAATGTGATGGCAATTCCTATAGACAACTAAATCTACTAGACTGTAAATGTGTTGTTATTTCCTATAGACAACTAAATCTACTGGACTGTAAATGTGATGGCATTTAGTACAGACAACTAAATCTACTCGACTGTAAATGTGCTGGAATTTCCTATAGACAACTAAATCTACTAGACTGTAAATGTCTTCTCATTTCATATTTACAACTAAATCTACTAGACTTTAAATGTGATGGCATTTCCTATAGACAACTGAATCTACTACAATGTAAATGTGTTGTCATTTCCTATTGACAACTAAATCTACTAGACTGTAAATGTGTTGGCATTTCCTACAGACAACTAAATCTACTAGACTGTAAATGTCTTGTCATTTCATATTTACAACTAAATCTACTAGACTGTAAATGTGTTGTCATTTCCTATAGACAACTAAATCTACTAGACTGTAAATTTGTCAGCATTTCCAAGAGACAACTAAATCTTCTCGACTGAAAATGTGTTGTTATTTCCTGTATACAACTAAATCTACTAGACGGTAAATGTCTTGTCATTTCCTATTGACAACTAAATCTACTAGACTGTAAATGTGTTGTCATTTCTTATAGACAACTAAATCTACTACACTGTAAATGTGTTGTCATTTCCTATAGAAAACTAAATCTACTAGACTGTACATGTGTTGGCATTTCCTATAGACCACTAAATCTACTAGACTGGAAATGTGTTGTTATTTCCTATTAACAACTAAAATCTACTAGACTGTAAATGTGTTGGCATTTCCTATAGACCACTAAATCTACTAGACTGTATATTTGTCTGCATTTCCAATAGACAACTAAATCTTCTCGACTGAAAATGTGAAGTCATTTCCTATAGACAACTAAATCTACTAGACGGTAAATGTCTTGTCATTTCCTATAGACAACTAAATCTACTACAATGTAAATGTGTTGTCATTTCCTAATGACAACTAAATCTACTAGACTGTTAATGTGTTGGAATTTCCTATAGACAACTAAATCTACTAGACTGTAAATGTGTTGCCATTTCCTACAGACTACTAAATCTACTAGACTGTAAATGTGTTGTCATTTCTTATAGACAACTAAATCTACTACAGTGTAAATGTGTTGTCATTTCCTATAGAAAACTAAATCTACTAGACGGTAAATGTCTTGTCATTTCCTATTGACAACTAAATCTACTAGACTGTAAATGTGTTGTCATTTCCTATTGACAACTAAATCTACTCGACTGTAAATGTATTTTCATTTACTACAGACAACTGAATCTACTAGACTGGAAATGTGTTGTTATTTCCTATAGACAACTAAATCTACTGGACTGTAAATGTGAAGGCAATTCCTATAGACAACTACATCTACTAGAATCTAAGTGTCTTGTCATTTCCTAATGACAACTAAATCTACTAGACTGTAAATGTGTTGGCATTTACTACAGACAACTAAATCTACTCGACTGTAAATGTCTTTTCATATCCTACAGACAACTAAATCTACTAGACTGGAAATGTGTTGTTATTTCCTATAGACAACTAAATCTACTGGACTGTAAATGTGATGGCATTTAGTACAGACAACTAAATCTACTCGACTGTAAATGTGTTGGAATTTCCTATAGACAACTAAATCTACTAGACTGTAAATGTCTTCTCATTTCATATTTACAACTAAATCTACTAGACTTTAAATGTGATGGCATTTCCTATAGACAACTGAATCTACTACAATGTAAATGTGTTGTCATTTCCTATTGACAACTAAATCTACTAGACTGGAAATGTGTTGTTATTTCTTATAGACAACTAAATCTACTACACTGTAAATGTGTTGTGATTTCCTATTGACAACTAAATCTACTAGACTATAAATGTATTTTCATTTCCTATAGAAAACTAAATCTACTAGACTGAAAATGTGTTGGCATTTCCTATAGACTACTAAATCTACTAGACTGTAAATTTGTTAGCATTTCCTATAGACTACTAAATCTACTAGACTGTAAATGTGTTGGCATTTCCTATAGACCACTAAATCTACTAAACTGTACATTTGTCAGCATTTCCAATAGACAACTAAATTTTCTCGACTGAAAATGTGTTGTCATTTCCTATAGACAACTAAATCTACTAGAGGGTAAATGTCTTGTCATTTCCTATAGACAACTAAATCTACTAGACTCTAAGTGCCTTGTTATTTCCTATTGACAACTAAATCTACTAAACTGTACATTTGTCAGCATTTCCAATAGACAACTAAATCTTCTCGACTGAAAATGTGTTGTCATTTCCTATAGACAACTAAATCTACTAGACGGTAAATGTCTTGTCATTTCCTATAGACAACTAAATCTACTAGACTGTAAATGTGTTGGCATTTCCTATAGACTACTAAATCTACTAGACTGCAAATGTGTTGGCATTTCCTATAGACCACTAAATCTACTAAACTGTACATTTGTCAGCATTTCAATAGACAACTAAATCTTCTCGACTGAAAATGTGTTGTCATTTCCTATAGACAACTAAATCTACTAGAAGGTAAATGTCTTGTCATTTCCTATAGACAACTAAATCTACTACAATGTAAATGTGTTGTCATTTCCTATTGACAACTAAATCTACTAGACTATAAATGTATTTTCATTTCCTACAGAAAACTAAATCTACTAGACTGGAAATGTGTTGTTATATCCCATCGACAACTAAATTTACTGGACTGTAAATGTGATGACAATTCCTATAGACAACTACATCTACTAGACTCTAAGTGCCTTGTCATTTCCAATTGACAACTAAATCTACTAGACTGTAAATGTGTTGTCATTTCCTATAGACAATTAAATCTACTAGACTGTGAATGTGTTGGCATTTCCTATAGACCACTAAATCTAGTAGTCTGTAAATGTGTTGTCATTTCCTATAGACAACTAAATCTACTACAATGTAAATGTGTTGTCATTTCCTATAGAAAACTAAATCTACTAGACTGTAAATGTGTTGGCATTTCCTATAGACCACAAAATCTACTAAACTGTACATTTGTCAGCATTTCCAATAGACAACTAAATCTTCTCGACTGAAAATGTGTTAACATTTCCTATAGACAACTAAATCTACTAGACGGTAAATGTCTTGTCATTTCCTATAGACAACTAAATCTACTACAATGTAAATGTGTTGTCATTTCCTATTGACAACTAAATCTACTAGACTGTTAATGTGTTGGCATTTCCTATAGAAAACTAAATCTACTAGACGGTAAATGTCTTGTCATTTCCTATTGACAACTAAATCTACTAGACTGGAAGTGTGTTGTTATTTCCTATAGACAACTAAATCTACTAGACTGGAAGTGTGTTGTTATTTCCTATAGACAACTAAATCTACTGGACTGTAAATGTGATGGCAATTCCTATAGACAACGACATCTACTAGACTGTAAATTTGTCAGCATTTCCAAGAGACAACTAAATCTTCTCGACTGAAAATGTGTTGTTATTTCCTATATACAACTAAATCTACTAGACGGTAAATGTTTTGTCATTTCCTATTGACAACTAAATCTACTAGACTGTGAATGTGTTGTCATTTCTTATAGACAACCAAATCTACTACACTGTAAATGTGTTGTCATTTCCTATAGGAAACTAAATCTACTAGACAGTAAATATGTTGGCATTTCCTATAGACCACTAAATCTACTAAACTGTACATTTGTCAGCATTTCCAATAGACAACTAAATCTTCTCGACTGAAAATGTGTTAACATTTCCTATAGACAACTAAATCTACTAGACGGTAAATGTCTTGTCATTTCCTATAGACAACTAAATCTACTACAATGTAAATGTGTTGTCATTTCCTATAGACCACTAAATCTACTAAACTGTACATTTGTCAGCATTTCAATAGACAACTAAATCTTCTCGACTGAAAATGTGTTGTCATTTCCTATAGACAACTAAATCTACTAGAAGGTAAATGTCTTGTCATTTCCTATAGACAACTAAATCTACTACAATGTAAATGTGTTGTCATTTCCTTTTGACAACTAAATCTACTAGACTGTTAATGTGTTGGCATTTCCTACAGACAACTAAATCTACTAGACTATAAATGTATTTTCATTTCCTACAGAAAACTAAATCTACTAGACTGGAAATGTGTTGTTATATCCCATCGACAACTAAATCTACTGGACTGTAAATGTGATGACAATTCCTATAGACAACTACATCTACTAGACTCTAAGTGCCTTGTCATTTCCAATTGACAACTAAATCTACTAGACTGTAAATGTGTTGGCATTTCCTACAGACAACTAAATCTACTCGACTGTAAATGTGTTGGAATTTCCTATAGACAACTAAATCTACTAGACTGTAAATGTGTTGTCATTTCCTATAGACTACTAAATCTACTAGACTGTAAATATGTTGTCGTTTCAAATAGAAAAGTAAATCTACTAGACTGTAAATATGTTGTCGATTCATATAGACAACTAAATCTCCTAGAATGTAAATGTGCTGGCATTTCCGATAGACAACTAAATCTACTGGACTGTAAACATATTGTAATTTCCTATTGACAACTAACTACACCAGACTGTAAAAGTGTCTGCATTAACTGCAGACAACTAAATCTACTAGACTGTAAATCTGTTGTAATTTCCTATTGACAACTAAATCTACTAGACTGTAAATTTGCTGGAATTTCCTATTGACAACTAAATCTACTAGACTGTAAGTGTGTCTGCATTTCCTATTGACAACTAACTATACAATATGTTAAATTTGTCATCATTTCCTATAGGAAACTAAATCTACTACACTGTAAATGTGTTGTCATATCCTATAGACAACTAAATCTACTACACTGTAAATGTGTTAACATTTCCTATAGACTACTAAATCTACTACACTGTAAATGTGTTGTCATTTCCTATAGACAACTAAATCTACTGGACTGTAAATGTGTTGTCATTTCTTATTGACAACTAAGTCTACTACACTGTAAATGTTTTGTCATTTCCTATAGAAAACTAAATCTACTAGACTGTAAATGTGTTGGCATTTCCTATAGACTACTAAATCTACTAGACTGTACATTTGTCAGCATTTCCAATTGACAACTAAATCTTCTCGAATGAAAATGTGCTGTCATTTCCTATAGACAACTAAATCTACTAGATGGTAAATGTGTTAACATTTCCTACAGACAACTGAATCTACTACACTGTAATATTTGATGTCATTTCCTGTAGAAAACTAAATCTACTGGACTGTAAATGTCTTTTCATTTCCTACAGACAACTACATCTACTAGACTCTAAGTGCCTTGTCATTTCCTATTGACAACTAAATCAACTAGACTGTAAATGTGTTGTCATTTCCTATAGACAACTAAATCTACTAGACTGTAAATGTGTTGCCATTTCCTACAGACTACTAAATCTACTAGACTGTAAATGTGTTGTCATTTCTTATAGACAACTAAATCTACTACAGTGTAAATGTGTTGTAATTTCCTATAGAAAACTAAATCTACTAGACTGTAAATGTCTTGTCATTTCATATTTACAACTAAATCTACTACAGTGTAAATGTGTTGTCATTTCCTATAGACTACTAAATCTACTAGACTGTAAATGTGTTGGCATTTCCTATAGACCACTAAATCTACTAGACTGTATTTTTGTCTGCATTTCCAATAGACAACTAAATCTTCTCGACTGAAAATGTGAAGTCATTTCCTATAGACAACTAAATCTACTAGACGGTAAATGTCTTGTCATTTCCTATAGACAACTAAATCTACTACAATGTAAATGTGTTGTCATTTCCTAATGACAACTAAATCTACTAGACTGTTAATGTGTTGGAATTTCCTATAGACAACTAAATCTACTAGACTGTAAATGTGTTGCCATTTCCTACAGACTACTAAATCTACTAGACTGTAAATGTGTTGTCATTTCTTATAGACAACTAAATCTACTACAGTGTAAATGTGTTGTCATTTCCTATAGAAAACTAAATCTACTAGACGGTAAATGTCTTGTCATTTCCTATTGACAACTAAATCTACTAGACTATAAATGTCTTTTCATTTCCTACAGACAACTAAATCTACTAGACTGGAAATGTGTTGTTATTTCCTATAGACAACTAAATCTACTGGACTGTAAATGTGATGGCAATTCCTATAGACAACTACATCTACTAGACTCTAAGTGTCTTGTCATTTCCTAATGACAACTAAATCTACTAGACTGTAAATGTGTTGGCATTTACTACAGACAACTAAATCTACTCGACTGTAAATGTATTTTCATTTCCTACAGACAACTGAATCTACTAGACTGGAAATGTGTTGTTATTTCCTATAGACAACTAAATCTACTGGACTGTAAATGTGATGGCAATTCCTATAGACAACTAAATCTACTAGACTGTAAATGTGTTGTTATTTCCTATAGACAACTAAATCTACTGGACTGTAAATGTGATGGCAATTCCTATAGACAACTAAATCTACTAGACTGTAAATGTGTTGTTATTTCCTATAGACAACTAAATCTACTGGACTGTAAATGTGATGGCATTTAGTACAGACAACTAAATCTACTCGACTGTAAATGTGTTGGAATTTCCTATAGACAACTAAATCTACTAGACTGTAAATGTCTTCTCATTTCATATTTACAACTAAATCTACTAGACTTTAAATGTGATGGCATTTCCTATAGACAACTGAATCTACTACAATGTAAATGTGTTGTCATTTCCTATTGACAACTAAATCTACTAGACTGTAAATGTGTTGGCATTTCCTACAGACAACTAAATCTACTAGACTGTAAATGTCTTGTCATTTCATATTTACAACTAAATCTACTAGACTGTAAATGTGTTGTCATTTCCTATAGACAACTAAATCTACTAGACTGTAAATGTGTTGGCATTTCCTATAGAGCACTAAATCTACTAGACTGTAAATTTGTCAGCATTTCCAAGAGACAACTAAATCTTCTCGACTGAAAATGTGTTGTTATTTCCTGTATACAACTAAATCTACTAGACGGTAAATGTCTTGTCATTTCCTATTGACAACTAAATCTACTAGACTGTAAATGTGTTGTCATTTCTTATAGACAACTAAATCTACTACACTGTAAATGTGTTGTCATTTCCTATAGAAAACTAAATCTACTAGACTGTACATGTGTTGGCATTTCCTATAGACCACTAAATCTACTAGACTGGAAATGTGTTGTTATTTCCTATTGACAACTAAAATGTACTAGACTGTAAATGTGTTGGCATTTCCTATAGACCACTAAATCTACTAGACTGTATATTTGTCTGCATTTCCAATAGACAACTAAATCTTCTCGACTGAAAATGTGAAGTCATTTCCTATAGACAACTAAATCTACTAGACGGTAAATGTCTTGTCATTTCCTATAGACAACTAAATCTACTACAATGTAAATGTGTTGTCATTTCCTAATGACAACTAAATCTACTAGACTGTTAATGTGTTGGAATTTCCTATAGACAACTAAATCTACTAGACTGTAAATGTGTTGCCATTTCCTACAGACTACTAAATCTACTAGACTGTAAATGTGTTGTCATTTCTTATAGACAACTAAATCTACTACAGTGTAAATGTGTTGTCATTTCCTATAGAAAACTAAATCTACTAGACGGTAAATGTCTTGTCATTTCCTATTGACAACTAAATCTACTAGACTGTAAATGTGTTGTCATTTCCTATTGACAACTAAATCTACTAGACTATAAATGTATTTTCATTTCCTACAGACAACTAAATCTACTAGACTGGAAATGTGTTGTTATTTCCTATAGACAACTAAATCTACTGGACTGTAAATGTGAAGGCAATTCCTATAGACAACTACATCTACTAGACTCTAAGTGTCTTGTCATTTCCTAATGACAACTAAATCTACTAGACTGTAAATGTGTTGGCATTTACTACAGACAACTAAATCTACTCGACTGTAAATGTATTTTCATTTACTACAGACAACTGAATCTACTAGACTGGAAATGTGTTGTTATTTCCTATAGACAACTAAATCTACTGGACTGTAAATGTGAAGGCAATTCCTATAGACAACTACATCTACTAGACTCTAAGTGTCTTGTCATTTCCTAATGACAACTAAATCTACTAGACTGTAAATGTGTTGGCATTTACTACAGACAACTAAATCTACTCGACTGTAAATGTCTTTTCATTTCCTACAGACAACTAAATCTACTAGACTGGAAATGTGTTGTTATTTCCTATAGACAACTAAATCTACTGGACTGTAAATGTGATGGCAATTCCTATAGACAACTACATCTACTAGACTCTAAGTGTCTTGTCATTTCCTAATGACAACTAAATCTACTAGACTGTAAATGTGTTGGCATTTACTACAGACAACTAAATCTACTCGACTGTAAATGTATTTTCATTTCCTACAGACAACTGAATCTACTAGACTGGAAATGTGTTGTTATTTCCTATAGACAACTAAATCTACTGGACTGTAAATGTGATGGCAATTCCTATAGACAACTAAATCTACTAGACTGTAAATGTGTTGTTATTTCCTATAGACAACTAAATCTACTGGACTGTAAATGTGATGGCAATTCCTATAGACAACTAAATCTACTAGACTGTAAATGTGTTGTTATTTCCTATAGACAACTAAATCTACTCGACTGTAAATGTGTTGGAATTTCCTATAGACAACTAAATCTACTAGACTGTAAATGTCTTCTCATTTCATATTTACAACTAAATCTACTAGACTTTAAATGTGATGGCATTTCCTATAGACAACTGAATCTACTACAATGTAAATGTGTTGTCATTTCCTATTGACAACTAAATCTACTAGACTGTAAATGTGTTGGCATTTCCTACAGACAACTAAATCTACTAGACTGTAAATGTCTTGTCATTTCATATTTACAACTAAATCTACTAGACTGTAAATGTGTTGTCATTTCCTATTGACAACTAAAATGTACTAGACTGTAAATGTGTTGGCATTTCCTATAGACCACTAAATCTACTAGACTGTATATTTGTCTGCATTTCCAATAGACAACTAAATCTTCTCGACTGAAAATGTGAAGTCATTTCCTATAGACAACTAAATCTACTAGACGGTAAATGTCTTGTCATTTCCTATAGACAACTAAATCTACTACAATGTAAATGTGTTGTCATTTCCTAATGACAACTAAATCTACTAGACTGTTAATGTGTTGGAATTTCCTATAGACAACTAAATCTACTAGACTGTAAATGTGTTGCCATTTCCTACAGACTACTAAATCTACTAGACTGTAAATGTGTTGTCATTTCTTATAGACAACTAAATCTACTACAGTGTAAATGTGTTGTCATTTCCTATAGAAAACTAAATCTACTAGACGGTAAATGTCTTGTCATTTCCTATTGACAACTAAATCTACTAGACTGTAAATGTGTTGTCATTTCCTATTGACAACTAAATCTACTAGACTATAAATGTATTTTCATTTCCTACAGACAACTAAATCTACTAGACTGGAAATGTGTTGTTATTTCCTATAGACAACTAAATCTACTGGACTGTAAATGTGAAGGCAATTCCTATAGACAACTACATCTACTAGACTCTAAGTGTCTTGTCATTTCCTAATGACAACTAAATCTACTAGACTGTAAATGTGTTGGCATTTACTACAGACAACTAAATCTACTCGACTGTAAATGTATTTTCATTTACTACAGACAACTGAATCTACTAGACTGGAAATGTGTTGTTATTTCCTATAGACAACTAAATCTACTGGACTGTAAATGTGAAGGCAATTCCTATAGACAACTACATCTACTAGACTCTAAGTGTCTTGTCATTTCCTAATGACAACTAAATCTACTAGACTGTAAATGTGTTGGCATTTACTACAGACAACTAAATCTACTCGACTGTAAATGTCTTTTCATTTCCTACAGACAACTAAATCTACTAGACTGGAAATGTGTTGTTATTTCCTATAGACAACTAAATCTACTGGACTGTAAATGTGATGGCAATTCCTATAGACAACTACATCTACTAGACTCTAAGTGTCTTGTCATTTCCTAATGACAACTAAATCTACTAGACTGTAAATGTGTTGGCATTTACTACAGACAACTAAATCTACTCGACTGTAAATGTATTTTCATTTCCTACAGACAACTGAATCTACTAGACTGGAAATGTGTTGTTATTTCCTATAGACAACTAAATCTACTGGACTGTAAATGTGATGGCAATTCCTATAGACAACTAAATCTACTAGACTGTAAATGTGTTGTTATTTCCTATAGACAACTAAATCTACTGGACTGTAAATGTGATGGCAATTCCTATAGACAACTAAATCTACTAGACTGTAAATGTGTTGTTATTTCCTATAGACAACTAAATCTACTCGACTGTAAATGTGTTGGAATTTCCTATAGACAACTAAATCTACTAGACTGTAAATGTCTTCTCATTTCATATTTACAACTAAATCTACTAGACTTTAAATGTGATGGCATTTCCTATAGACAACTGAATCTACTACAATGTAAATGTGTTGTCATTTCCTATTGACAACTAAATCTACTAGACTGTAAATGTGTTGGCATTTCCTACAGACAACTAAATCTACTAGACTGTAAATGTCTTGTCATTTCATATTTACAACTAAATCTACTAGACTGTAAATGTGTTGTCATTTCCTATAGACAACTAAATCTACTAGACTGTAAATGTGTTGGCATTTCCTATAGAGCACTAAATCTACTAGACTGTAAATTTGTCAGCATTTCCAAGAGACAACTAAATCTTCTCGACTGAAAATGTGTTGTTATTTCCTGTATACAACTAAATCTACTAGACGGTAAATGTCTTGTCATTTCCTATTGACAACTAAATCTACTAGACTGTAAATGTGTTGTCATTTCTTATAGACAACTAAATCTACTACACTGTAAATGTGTTGTCATTTCCTATAGAAAACTAAATCTACTAGACTGTACATGTGTTGGCATTTCCTATAGACCACTAAATCTACTAGACTGGAAATGTGTTGTTATTTCCTATTGACAACTAAAATCTACTAGACTGTAAATGTGTTGGCATTTCCTATAGACCACTAAATCTACTAGACTGTATATTTGTCTGCATTTCCAATAGACAACTAAATCTTCTCGACTGAAAATGTGAAGTCATTTCCTATAGACAACTAAATCTACTAGAAGGTAAATGTCTTGTCATTTCCTATAGACAACTAAATCTACTACAATGTAAATGTGTTGTCATTTCCTAATGACAACTAAATCTACTAGACTGTTAATGTGTTGGAATTTCCTATAGACAACTAAATCTACTAGACTGTAAATGTGTTGCCATTTCCTACAGACTACTAAATCTACTAGACTGTAAATGTGTTGTCATTTCTTATAGACAACTAAATCTACTACAGTGTAAATGTGTTGTCATTTCCTATAGAAAACTAAATCTACTAGACGGTAAATGTCTTGTCATTTCCTATTGACAACTAAATCTACTAGACTGTAAATGTGTTGTCATTTCCTATTGACAACTAAATCTACTAGACTATAAATGTCTTTTCATTTCCTACAGACAACTAAATCTACTAGACTGGAAATGTGTTGTTATTTCCTATAGACAACTAAATCTACTGGACTGTAAATGTGAAGGCAATTCCTATAGACAATTACATCTACTAGACTCTAAGTGTCTTGTCATTTCCTGATGACAACTAAATCTACTAGACTGTAAATGTGTTGGCATTTACTACAGACAACTAAATCTACTCGACTGTAAATGTATTTTCATTTACTACAGACAACTGAATCTACTAGACTGGAAATGTGTTGTTATTTCCTATACACAACTAAATCTACTGGACTGTAAATGTGATGGCAATTCCTATAGACAACTAAATCTACTAGACTGTAAATGTGTTGTTATTTCCTATAGACAACTAAATGTACTGGACTGTAAATGTGATGGTATTTAGTACAGACAACTAAATCTACTCGACTGTAAATGTGTTGGAATTTCCTATAGACAACTAAATCTACTAGACTGCAAATGTCTTCTCATTTCATATTTACAACTAAATCTACTAGACTTTAAATGTGATGGCATTTCCTATAGACAACTGAATCTACTACAATGTAAATGTGTTGTCATTTCCTATTGACAACTAAATCTACTAGACTGGAAATGTGTTGTTATTTCTTATAGACAACTAAATCTACTACACTGTAAATGTGTTGTGATTTCCTATTGACAACTAAATCTACTAGACTATAAATGTCTTTTCATTTCCTATAGAAAACTAAATCTACTAGACTGAAAATGTGTTGGCATTTCCTATAGACTACTAAATCTACTAGACTGTAAATTTGTTAGCATTTCCTATAGACTACTAAATCTACTAGACTGTAAATGTGTTGGCATTTCCTATAGACCACTAAATCTACTAAACTGTACATTTGTCAGCATTTCCAATAGACAACTAAATTTTCTCGACTGAAAATGTGTTGTCATTTCCTATAGACAACTAAATCTACTAGAGGGTAAATGTCTTGTCATTTCCTATAGACAACTAAATCTACTAGACTCTAAGTGCCTTGTTATTTCCTATTGACAACTAAATCTACTAAACTGTACATTTGTCAGCATTTCCAATAGACAACTAAATCTTCTCGACTGAAAATGTGTTGTCATTTCCTATAGACAACTAAATCTACTAGACGGTAAATGTCTTGTCATTTCCTATAGACAACTAAATCTACTAGACTGTAAATGTGTTGGCATTTCCTATAGACTACTAAATCTACTAGACTGCAAATGTGTTGGCATTTCCTATAGACCACTAAATCTACTAAACTGTACATTTGTCAGCATTTCAATAGACAACTAAATCTTCTCGACTGAAAATGTGTTGTCATTTCCTATAGACAACTATATCTACTAGAAGGTAAATGTCTTGTCATTTCCTATAGACAACTAAATCTACTACAATGTAAATGTGTTGTCATTTCCTATTGACAACCAAATCTACTAGACTATAAATGTATTTTCATTTCCTACAGAAAACTAAATCTACTAGACTGGAAATGTGTTGTTATATCCCATCGACAACTAAATTTACTGGACTGTAAATGTGATGACAATTCCTATAGACAACTACATCTACTAGACTCTAAGTGCCTTGTCATTTCCAATTGACAACTAAATCTACTAGACTGTAAATGTGTTGTCATTTCCTATAGACAATTAAATCTACTAGACTGTGAATGTGTTGGCATTTCCTATAGACCACTAAATCTACTAGTCTGTAAATGTGTTGTCATTTCCTATAGACAACTAAATCTACTACAATGTAAATGTGTTGTCATTTCCTATAGAAAACTAAATCTACTAGACTGTAAATGTGTTGGCATTTCCTATAGACCACAAAATCTACTAAACTGTTCATTTGTCAGCATTTCCAATAGACAACTAAATCTTCTCGACTGAAAATGTGTTAACATTTCCTATAGACAACTAAATCTACTAGACGGTAAATGTCTTGTCATTTCCTATAGACAACTAAATCTACTACAATGTAAATGTGTTGTCATTTCCTATTGACAACTAAATCTACTAGACTGTTAATGTGTTGGCATTTCCTATAGAAAACTAAATCTACTAGACGGTAAATGTCTTGTCATTTCCTATTGACAACTAAATCTACTAGACTGGAAGTGTGTTGTTATTTCCTATAGACAACTAAATCTACTAGACTGGAAGTGTGTTGTTATTTCCTATAGACAACAAAATCTACTGGACTGTAAATGTGATGGCAATTCCTATAGACAACGACATCTACTAGACTGTAAATTTGTCAGCATTTCCAAGAGACAACTAAATCTTCTCGACTGAAAATGTGTTGTTATTTCCTATATACAACTAAATCTACTAGACGGTAAATGTTTTGTCATTTCCTATTGACAACTAAATCTACTAGACTGTGAATGTGTTGTCATTTCTTATAGACAACCAAATCTACTACACTGTAAATGTGTTGTCATTTCCTATAGGAAACTAAATCTACTAGACAGTAAATGTGTTGGCATTTCCTATAGACCACTAAATCTACTAAACTGTACATTTGTCAGCATTTCCAATAGACAACTAAATCTTCTCGACTGAAAATGTGTTAACATTTCCTATAGACAACTAAATCTACTAGACGGTAAATGTCTTGTCATTTCCTATAGACAACTAAATCTACTACAATGTAAATGTGTTGTCATTTCCTATAGACCACTAAATCTACTAAACTGTACATTTGTCAGCATTTCAATAGACAACTAAATCTTCTCGACTGAAAATGTGTTGTTATTTCCTGTATACAACTAAATCTACTAGACGGTAAATGTCTTGTCATTTCCTATTGACAACTAAATCTACTAGACTGTAAATGTGTTGTCATTTCTTATAGACAACTAAATCTACTACACTGTAAATGTGTTGTCATTTCCTATAGAAAACTAAATCTACTAGACTGTACATGTGTTGGCATTTCCTATAGACCACTAAATCTACTAGACTGGAAATGTGTTGTTATTTCCTATTGACAACTAAAATCTACTAGACTGTAAATGTGTTGGCATTTCCTATAGACCACTAAATCTACTAGACTGTATATTTGTCTGCATTTCCAATAGACAACTAAATCTTCTCGACTGAAAATGTGAAGTCATTTCCTATAGACAACTAAATCTACTAGAAGGTAAATGTCTTGTCATTTCCTATAGACAACTAAATCTACTACAATGTAAATGTGTTGTCATTTCCTAATGACAACTAAATCTACTAGACTGTTAATGTGTTGGAATTTCCTATAGACAACTAAATCTACTAGACTGTAAATGTGTTGCCATTTCCTACAGACTACTAAATCTACTAGACTGTAAATGTGTTGTCATTTCTTATAGACAACTAAATCTACTACAGTGTAAATGTGTTGTCATTTCCTATAGAAAACTAAATCTACTAGACGGTAAATGTCTTGTCATTTCCTATTGACAACTAAATCTACTAGACTGTAAATGTGTTGTCATTTCCTATTGACAACTAAATCTACTAGACTATAAATGTCTTTTCATTTCCTACAGACAACTAAATCTACTAGACTGGAAATGTGTTGTTATTTCCTATAGACAACTAAATCTACTGGACTGTAAATGTGAAGGCAATTCCTATAGACAATTACATCTACTAGACTCTAAGTGTCTTGTCATTTCCTGATGACAACTAAATCTACTAGACTGTAAATGTGTTGGCATTTACTACAGACAACTAAATCTACTCGACTGTAAATGTATTTTCATTTACTACAGACAACTGAATCTACTAGACTGGAAATGTGTTGTTATTTCCTATACACAACTAAATCTACTGGACTGTAAATGTGATGGCAATTCCTATAGACAACTAAATCTACTAGACTGTAAATGTGTTGTTATTTCCTATAGACAACTAAATGTACTGGACTGTAAATGTGATGGTATTTAGTACAGACAACTAAATCTACTCGACTGTAAATGTGTTGGAATTTCCTATAGACAACTAAATCTACTAGACTGCAAATGTCTTCTCATTTCATATTTACAACTAAATCTACTAGACTTTAAATGTGATGGCATTTCCTATAGACAACTGAATCTACTACAATGTAAATGTGTTGTCATTTCCTATTGACAACTAAATCTACTAGACTGGAAATGTGTTGTTATTTCTTATAGACAACTAAATCTACTACACTGTAAATGTGTTGTGATTTCCTATTGACAACTAAATCTACTAGACTATAAATGTCTTTTCATTTCCTATAGAAAACTAAATCTACTAGACTGAAAATGTGTTGGCATTTCCTATAGACTACTAAATCTACTAGACTGTAAATTTGTTAGCATTTCCTATAGACTACTAAATCTACTAGACTGTAAATGTGTTGGCATTTCCTATAGACCACTAAATCTACTAAACTGTACATTTGTCAGCATTTCCAATAGACAACTAAATTTTCTCGACTGAAAATGTGTTGTCATTTCCTATAGACAACTAAATCTACTAGAGGGTAAATGTCTTGTCATTTCCTATAGACAACTAAATCTACTAGACTCTAAGTGCCTTGTTATTTCCTATTGACAACTAAATCTACTAAACTGTACATTTGTCAGCATTTCCAATAGACAACTAAATCTTCTCGACTGAAAATGTGTTGTCATTTCCTATAGACAACTAAATCTACTAGACGGTAAATGTCTTGTCATTTCCTATAGACAACTAAATCTACTAGACTGTAAATGTGTTGGCATTTCCTATAGACTACTAAATCTACTAGACTGCAAATGTGTTGGCATTTCCTATAGACCACTAAATCTACTAAACTGTACATTTGTCAGCATTTCAATAGACAACTAAATCTTCTCGACTGAAAATGTGTTGTCATTTCCTATAGACAACTATATCTACTAGAAGGTAAATGTCTTGTCATTTCCTATAGACAACTAAATCTACTACAATGTAAATGTGTTGTCATTTCCTATTGACAACTAAATCTACTAGACTATAAATGTATTTTCATTTCCTACAGAAAACTAAATCTACTAGACTGGAAATGTGTTGTTATATCCCATCGACAACTAAATTTACTGGACTGTAAATGTGATGACAATTCCTATAGACAACTACATCTACTAGACTCTAAGTGCCTTGTCATTTCCAATTGACAACTAAATCTACTAGACTGTAAATGTGTTGTCATTTCCTATAGACAATTAAATCTACTAGACTGTGAATGTGTTGGCATTTCCTATAGACCACTAAATCTACTAGTCTGTAAATGTGTTGTCATTTCCTATAGACAACTAAATCTACTACAATGTAAATGTGTTGTCATTTCCTATAGAAAACTAAATCTACTAGACTGTAAATGTGTTGGCATTTCCTATAGACCACAAAATCTACTAAACTGTTCATTTGTCAGCATTTCCAATAGACAACTAAATCTTCTCGACTGAAAATGTGTTAACATTTCCTATAGACAACTAAATCTACTAGACGGTAAATGTCTTGTCATTTCCTATAGACAACTAAATCTACTACAATGTAAATGTGTTGTCATTTCCTATTGACAACTAAATCTACTAGACTGTTAATGTGTTGGCATTTCCTATAGAAAACTAAATCTACTAGACGGTAAATGTCTTGTCATTTCCTATTGACAACTAAATCTACTAGACTGGAAGTGTGTTGTTATTTCCTATAGACAACTAAATCTACTAGACTGGAAGTGTGTTGTTATTTCCTATAGACAACAAAATCTACTGGACTGTAAATGTGATGGCAATTCCTATAGACAACGACATCTACTAGACTGTAAATTTGTCAGCATTTCCAAGAGACAACTAAATCTTCTCGACTGAAAATGTGTTGTTATTTCCTATATACAACTAAATCTACTAGACGGTAAATGTTTTGTCATTTCCTATTGACAACTAAATCTACTAGACTGTGAATGTGTTGTCATTTCTTATAGACAACCAAATCTACTACACTGTAAATGTGTTGTCATTTCCTATAGGAAACTAAATCTACTAGACAGTAAATGTGTTGGCATTTCCTATAGACCACTAAATCTACTAAACTGTACATTTGTCAGCATTTCCAATAGACAACTAAATCTTCTCGACTGAAAATGTGTTAACATTTCCTATAGACAACTAAATCTACTAGACGGTAAATGTCTTGTCATTTCCTATAGACAACTAAATCTACTACAATGTAAATGTGTTGTCATTTCCTATAGACCACTAAATCTACTAAACTGTACATTTGTCAGCATTTCAATAGACAACTAAATCTTCTCGACTGAAAATGTGTTGTCATTTCCTATAGACAACTAAATCTACTAGAAGGTAAATGTCTTGTCATTTCCTATAGACAACTAAATCTACTACAATGTAAATGTGTTGTCATTTCCTTTTGACAACTAAATCTACTAGACTGTTAATGTGTTGGCATTTCCTACAGACAACTAAATCTACTAGACTATAAATGTATTTTCATTTCCTACAGAAAACTAAATCTACTAGACTGGAAATGTGTTGTTATATCCCATCGACAACTAAATCTACTGGACTGTAAATGTGATGACAATTCCTATAGACAACTACATCTACTAGACTCTAAGTGCCTTGTCATTTCCAATTGACAACTAAATCTACTAGACTGTAAATGTGTTGTCATTTCCTATAGACAACTAAATCTACTACAATGTAAATGTGTTGTCATTTCCTATAGAAAACTAAATCTACTAGACTGTAAATGTGTTGGCATTTCCTATAGACCACAAAATCTACTAAACTGTACATTTGTCAGCATTTCCAATAGACAACTAAATCTTCTCGACTGAAAATGTGTTAACATTTCCTATAGACAACTAAATCTACTAGACGGTAAATGTCTTGTCATTTCCTATAGACAACTAAATCTACTACAATGTAAATGTGTTGTCATTTCCTATTGACAACTAAATCTACTAGACTGTTAATGTGTTGGCATTTCCTATAGAAAACTAAATCTACTAGACGGTAAATGTCTTGTCATTTCCTATTGACAACTAAATCTACTAGACTGGAAGTGTGTTGTTATTTCATATAGACAACTAAATCTACTAGACTGGAAGTGTGTTGTTATTTCCTATAGACAACTAAATCTACTGGACTGTAAATGTGATGGCAATTCCTATAGACAACTACATCTACTAGACTGTAAATTTGTCAGCATTTCCAAGAGACAACTAAATCTTCTCGACTGAAAATGTGTTGTTATTTCCTATATACAACTAAATCTACTAGATCGTAAATGTTTTGTCATTTCCTATTGACAACTAAATCTACTAGACTGTGAATGTGTTGTCATTTCTTATAGACAACCAAATCTACTACATTGTAAATGTGTTGTCATTTCCTACAGGAAACTAAATCTACTAGCCTGTAAATGTGTTGGAATTTCCTATAGACTACTAAATCTCCTAGACTGTAAATGTGTTGTCATTTCCTATGGACAACTAAATCTACTAAACTGTAAATGTGTTGTCATTTCCAAATGACAACTAAATCTACTAGACTATAATTGTCTTTTCATTTCCTACAGACAACTAAATCTACTGGACTGTAAATTTGATGGCAATTCCTATAGACAACTAAATCTATTAGACTGTAAAAGTGTTGGCATTTCCTACAGACATCTAAATCTACTCGACTGTAAATGTGTTGGAATTTCCTATAGACAACTAAATCTACTAGACTGTAAATGTGTTGTCATTTCCTATAGACTACTAAATCTACTAGACTGTAAATATGTTGTCGTTTAAAATAGAAAACTAAATCTACTAGACTGTAAATATGTTGTCGATTCATATAGACAACTAAATCTCCTAGAATGTAAATGTGCTGGCATTTCCGATAGACAACTACATCTACTGGACTGTAAACATATTGTCATTTCCTATTGACAACTAAATACACCAGACTGTAAAAGTGTCTGCATTAACTGCAGACAACTAAATCTACTAGACTGTAAATGTGTTGTCATTTCCTATAGGAAACTAAATCTACTAGACTGTAAATGTGTTGGCATTTCCTATAGACTACTAAATCTCCTAGACTGTAAATGTGTTGTCATTTCCTATAGACAACTAAATCTACTAAACTGTAAATGTGTTGTCATTTCCAAATGAAAACTAAATCTACTAGACTAAAATTGTCTTTTCATTTCCTACAGACAACTAAATCTACTGGACTGTAAATGTGATGGCAATTCCTATAGACAACTAAATCTACTCGACTGTAAATGTGTTGGAATTTCCTATAGACAACTAAATCTACTAGACTGTAAATGTGTTGTCATTTCCTATAGACTACTAAATCTACTAGACTGTAAATATGTTGTCGTTTCAAATAGAAAAGTAAATCTACTAGACTGTAAATATGTTGTCGATTCATATAGACAACTAAATCTCCTAGAATGTAAATGTGCTGGCATTTCCGATAGACAACTACATCTACTGGACTGTAAACATATTGTAATTTCCTATTGACAACTAACTACACCAGACTGTAAAAGTGTCTGCATTAACTGCAGACAACTAAATCTACTAGACTGTAAATGTGTTGTAATTTCCTATTGACAACTAAATCTACTAGACTTTAAATTTGCTGGAATTTCCTATTGACAACTAAATCTACTAGACTGTAAGTGTGTCTGCATTTCCTATTGACAACTAACTATACAATATGTTAAATTTGTCATCATTTCCTATAGGAAACTAAATCTACTACACTGTAAATGTGTTGTCATATCCTATAGACAACTAAATCTACTACACTGTAAATGTGTTAACATTTCCTATAGACAACTAAATCTACTGGACTGTAAATGTGTTGTCATTTCTTATTGACAACTAAGTCTACTACACTGTAAATGTTTTGTCATTTCCTATAGAAAACTAAATCTACTAGACTGTAAATGTGTTGGCATTTCCTATAGACTACTAAATCTACTAGACTGTACATTTGTCAGCATTTCCAATTGACAACTAAATCTTCTCGAATGAAAATGTGTTGTCATTTCCTATAGACAACTAAATCTACTAGATGGTAAATGTGTTAACATTTCCTACAGACAACTAAATCTACTACACTGTAAATTTGATGTCATTTCCTGTAGAAAACTAAATCTACTGGACTGTAAATGTGTTGTCATTTCCTGTAGAAAACTAAATCTACTACACTGTAAATGTGTTGTCATTTCCTATTGACAACTAAATCTACTAGACTATAAATGTATTTCATTTCCTACAGACAACTAAATCTACTAGACTGGAAATGTGTTTGCATTTCCAACAGACAACTAAATCTACTCTACTGTAAATGTGTTGGAATTTCCTATAGACAACTAAATCTACTAGACTGTAAATGTCTTGTCATTTCATATTTACAACTAAATCTACTAGACTGTAAATGTCTTGTCATTTCATATTTACAACTAAATCTACTACACTGTAAATGTGTTGTCATTTCCTATAGACTACTAAATCTACTAGACTGTAAATGTGTTGTCATTTCCTATAGACAACTAAATCTCCTAGAATGTAAATGTGCTGGCATTTCCGATAGACAACTACATCTACTGGACTGTAAACATATTGTCATTTCCTATTGACAACTAAATACACCAGACTGTAAAAGTGTCTGCATTAACTGCAGACAACTAAATCTACTAGACTGTAAATGTGTTGTCATTTCCTATAGGAAACTGAATCTACTAGACTGTAAATGTGTTGTCATTTCCTATAGGAAACTGAATCTACTAGACTGTAAATGTGTTGTCATTTCCTATAGGAAACTGAATCTACTACAGTGTAAATGTGTTGTCATTTCCTATAGACTACTAAATCTACTAGACTGTAAATGTGTTGTCATTTCCTATAGACAACTAAATCTACTAGACTGCAAATGTGTTGGCATTTCCTATAGACAACTAAATCTACTAGACTGTAAATGTGTTGGAATTTCTTATAGACAACTAAATCTACTAAACTGTAAATCTGTCTGCATTTCCGAAAACATCTAAATCTACTAGACTGTAAATGTCTTGTCATTTTATATTTACAACTAAATCTACTAAACTGTAAATGTGCTGGCATTTCCTATAGACAACTAAATTTACTAGACTGTAAACATATTGTCATTTCCTATTGACAACTAAATCTACCAGAAGGTAAAAGTGTCAGCATTGCCTACAGTCAACTAAATCTGCTCGACTGTAAATGTGTTGGCATTTCCTTTAGAAATCTAAATCCACTAGACTGTAAATGTGTTGGCATTTCCAAAAGACAACTAAATCTACGAGACTAGGTGTGTTGGAATTTCCTATAGACCACTAAATCTACTATCCTGCAAATGTTTTGGCAATTCCTATAGACAACTACATCTACTACACTGTAAATGTCTTATCATTTCCTATTGACAACTACATCTACTGGACTGTAAACATATTGTCATTTCCTATTGACATTTAAATCTACTAGACTGTTAATGTGTCGGCATTGCCAACAGACAACTAAATCTACTCTACCGTAAATGTGTTGCCATTTCCTACAGACTACTAAATCTACTAGACTATAAATGTGTTGTCATTTCTTACAGACAACTAAATCTACTACAGTGTAAATGTGTTGTCATTTCCTATAGAAAACTAAATCTACTAGACGGTAAATGTCTTGTCATTTCCTATTGACAACTAAATCTACTAGACTGTAAATGTGTTGTTATATCTTATAGACAACGAAATCTACAAGACTGTAAATGTGTTGTAATTTCCTATTGACAACTAAATCTACTAGACTATAAATGTCTTTTCATTTCCTACAGACAACTAAATCTACTAGACTGGAAGTGTGTTGTTATTTCCTATAGTAAACTAAATATACTAAACTGTAAATGTGTTGTCATTTCTTATAGACCATATATATACATACAGTGCCTTGCGAAAATATTCGGCCCCCTTGAACTTTGCGACCTTTTGCCACATTTCAGGCTTCAAACATAAAGATATAAAACTGTATTTTTTTGTGAAGAATCAACAACAAGTGGGACACAATCATGAAGTGGAACGACATTTATTGAATATTTCAAACTTTTTTAACAAATCAAAAACTGAAAAATTGGGCGTGCAAAATTATATATAATACTTTCGCAAGGCACTGTAAGTCTACTAGACTGTAAATATATTGTCATTTCCTATTGACAACTAAATCTACTAGACTGTAAATGTGTCGGCTATTCCTTTAGACAACTAAATCTACTAGACTGTAAATGTGTTTTTATTTCATATTGAAAACTACATCTACTAGACTGTAAATGTGTTGTTATTTCATTTCGAAAACTACATCTAATAGACTGTAAGTGTGTTGTCATTTCCTATTGACAACTAAATCTACTAGACTGTAAATGTGTCGTCATTTCCTATAGACAACTACATCTACTAGACTGTAAATATGTTGTCGATTCATATAGACAACTAAATCTCCTAGAATGTAAATGTGCTGGCATTTCCTATAGACCACTAAATCTACTAGTTGTTTGCTTCTGCAGTGACCCCTGACCCCTGACCTATTTTACTTTCACTTATACTTCCATGTATAAAAACATTATCGGTTGAGCAAGACGCAACGTTTTTGAACTTTCAGATATCAAATACACTGTGAAGGCCAAATATGCCTCAGACATTTAAAATAAGAAATCACTTTAGCTCTATTCTTGTCATTTTTAATGGCAACATTCAACAATTTTTTGAAAATGTTGTTGTTATCACCAGCAGGAAAGCCTGTCTCATACTTTCCATGGGTGTATTCAATCGTGCAGATCGTAACAAAATGTTTTGCATCAGAAACGAGCGTTTCTCACTGAACAACTTCAGGTTATTCCCTTCCTGTTTCTGACAGTTTGTTTCCGTTTGGTTCCTGATGAATGCACCCCAGGGCAATATTCAGTCGCCAAACGTTGTCGAATGTTACAGACTGAGCGGACAGCGGAGACTCGCAGGTTTCATTCCTATGTGGATCAGTGGACCAGTGTGGCGTGAGCAGCAATTGTGGAATCGGCAGTTCGCCTTCAAAATAAAAGTCCCCCAATGTAACTGATGCAACCCAATAAATATAGTGAAAAATGCCCCAATTGGACAAAATAATGCTAAACAATGTTGGCATGTTGCTGTATAAATTCTAAGACAGTAATATTTATGTAATTTCACCAAATAACTGGTTCTGTTCACTGATTAGGCTGATACCCCATTTCCATTTCAAATCCATCGGTTATGCTGTACATTTAAGAATGCCCACAATGCGATTCTGGGGCAGGAACCATGGTGTGGGCTGTATATAGGCTACATTCTCTAGATAAACCCTGGTGTAGGCTGTATATAGGCTACATTCTCTAGATAAACCCTGGTGTAGGCTGTATATAGGCTACATTCTCTAGAGACACCATGGTGTGGGCTGTATATAGGCTACATTCTCTAGAGAAATCCTGGTGTGGGCTGCATATAGGCTACATTCTCTAGAGAAACCCTGGTGTAGGCTGTATATAGGCTACATTCTCTAGAGAAACCCTGGTGTAGGCTGTATATAGGCTACATTGTCTAGAGAAACCCTGGTGTGGGCTGTATATAGGCTACATTCTCTAGAGAAACCCTGGTGTGGGCTGCATATAGGCTACATTCTCTAGAGAAACCCTGGTGTGGGCTGTATAAAGGCCATAATCTCTAGAGAAACCCTGGTGTGGGCTGTATAAAGGCCATATTCTCTAGAGAAACCCAGGTGTGGGCTGTATATAGGCTACATTCTCTAGAGAAACCCTGGTGTGGGCTGCATATAGGCTACATTCTCTAGAGAAACCCTGGTGTGGGCTGTATAAAGGCTACATTCTCTAGAGAAACCCTGGTGTGGGCTGTATAAAGGCTACATTCTCTAGAGAAACCCTGGTGTAGGCTATATATAGGCTACATTGTCTAGAGAAACCCTGGTGTGGGCTGTATAAAGGCTACATTCTCTAGAGAAACCCTGGTGAGGGCTGTATATTACCTCAACTAACCTGTACCCCCCCACACTGACCCGGTAACGGTGCCCCCTGTATATAGCCTCAACTAGCCTGTACCCCTGCACACTGACCCGGTACCGGTGCCCCCTGTATATAGCCTCAACTAGCCTGTACCCCTGCACACTGACCCGGTACCGGTGCCCCCTGTATATAGCCTCAACTAGCCTGTACCCCTGCAAACTGACCCGGTACCGGTGCCCCCTGTATATAGCCTCAACTAGCCTGTACCCCTGCACATTGACCCGGTACCGGTGCCCCCTGTATATAGCCTCAACTAGCCTGTACCCCTGCACACTGACCCGGTACCGGTGCCCCCTGTATATAGCCTCGTTTTTGTTATTGTTTTACTTTTTATTATTACTTTTTATTCTTATTGTGTGACTTTTTATTTTAGTCTACTTGGTAAATATTTTCTGCTTCTTGAACTGCACTGTTGGTTAAGGGCTTGTAAATCAGCATTTCACGGTAAAGTCTACACTTGTTGTATTCGGCCCATGTGACTAATAAAGTTTGATTTATTTGAATATGTAATTTACCTGGCATTTATCGGTAAAGACAACCAGTTAGAACTTCTAAGTTTCCAAGAAATGGAACGTTCCAAAAGGAGATTCCTTTGACATCATTGACCTAATATGGTGCATCCTGGTAAATGGGCGGGTCCGGCTTTCCCGAGATCTGCCTATCAGAGGAGGAGATGTCTTCAGCAAACAACTTTTACATCGTCATGAAAAGAAACACATTTGGGGTGGGATCTCGTTCATACCAGCAATAACTTTATTTAGTATTTACTAGTAATGATTTCAACCTTTAGAGAAAACACAGTGACAAACACCAATCATGTATGTGCCTCATGGGACATTTATGAAAAACACAAAAAACAAAATATTCATAAATTATTTACACAGTCAAAAAAATGTAAACATTTGGGAGGTTTTTCTGTTTTGATATCAGAAAAGGAAGACTTAAAACGTTTTAATGTTTTGTTTTATTTAGAAATAGACGAGTACCAACACATTTAACAGTCGTGAGATGTGCTGTAGTGTTTCTAGCCTGAGCTAATTTCCAACGCCTGGTTGTTATGGAAACAAAAGGAAAGAAAGACATCATCAACTGATAATCAAATCAAACTTTATTAGTCACATGAATACAGGTGTAGAACCTTACAGTGAAATGATGAATAGAACAGGTGTACTTACAAGCACTTAACCAACAATGCAGTTTTAAGAAAATACCACAATAAAAGTAAGAGAAAAGATTAACAAATGATTAAAGAGCATCAGTAAATAACAACAGCGAGGCTATATACAGGGGGGACCGGTACAGAGTCAATGTGGAGGCTATATACAGGGGGGACCGGTACAGAGTCAATGTGGAGGCTATATACAGGGGGTACTGGTACAGAGTCAATGTGGAGGCTATATACAGGGGGGACCGGTACAGAGTCAATGTGGAGGCTATATACAGGGGGGACCGGTACAGAGTCAATGTGGAGGCTATATACAGGGGGTACTGGTACAGAGTCAATGTGGAGGCTATATACAGGGGGTACTGGTACAGAGTCAATGTGGAGGCTATATACAGGGGGGACCGGTACAGAGTCAATGTGGAGGCTATATACAGGGGGGACCGGTACAGAGTCAATGTGGAGGCTATATACAGGGTGTTACGGTAAAGAGTCAATGTGGAGACAATATACCGGGGGTACCGGTACAGAGTCAATGTGGAGGCTATATACAGGGGGGACCGGTACAGAGTCAATGTGGAGGCTATATACAGGGGGTACTGGTACAGAGTCAATGTGGAGGCTATATACAGGGGGGACCGGTACAGAGTCAATGTGGAGGCTATATACAGGGGGGACCGGTACAGAGTCAATGTGGAGGCTATATACAGGGGGTACTGGTACAGAGTCAATGTGGAGGCTATATACAGGGGGTACTGGTACAGAGTCAATGTGGAGGCTATATACAGGGGGGACCGGTACAGAGTCAATGTGGAGGCTATATACAGGGGGGACCGGTACAGAGTCAATGTGGAGGCTATATACAGGGTGTTACGGTAAAGAGTCAATGTGGAGACAATATACCGGGGGTACCGGTACAGAGTCAATGTGGAGACAATATACCAGGGGTACCGGTACTAGTAGCCAGCACCACTGAATCTGTTTAATGAGTCTGTTGACTGTAGTTTATACATGATCGGACTGTTACAGCTGGAACAACCAGTTTGTTGTGTGTCTTTTGTATTAAAATGTTCCATCAGTTTATGTTCCACATTATCCTGTCATTATACAACATTATCTTCACCAGATCTCAAACCAGCCTTCTACATTGACCACATTATCCTGTCATTATACAACATTATCATCACCAGATATCAAACCAGCCTTCTACATTGACTCATTATACAACATTATCATCACCAGATCTTCTACATTGACCACATTATCCTGTCATTATACAGCATTATCTTCACCAGATGTCAAACCTCTTGTCTGTCAGGAAGGGTCTTCTGTCCTGGATTCAGCCTTCTCTTCCTGGACTAAGACCTGCTGTTGTTTCACCAGATGTCAAACCTCTTGTCTGTCAGGAAGGGTCTTCTGTCCTGGATTCTGTTGTTGAAGAGTCTATAGAACATGATTATTATGAATCATTATTACATCATTAGACAACAAATCTCCATCCTCCAACAGTTGCCCCCAGAAACAGACTCACCCATATGATCTCAGACACACATGCTCTGCTCACCATCACACACACCCTTACCGTACGGTGTGTATTGAAGTGTTGGTAGAGACCAGTTGGAGAATTCTGTCAGTCAGAGCATCATTGATGTCATTGTGGCTCAGGCTGAGAGAGAGAGAGAGAGAGAGAGAGACGGGGAGAGACGGGGAGAGACGGGGAGAGAGAGAGAGAGAGACGGGGAGATGGACAGAAAAGAGAGATAGAGAGACGGAGAGACAGAGATGGAGAGACAGAGATGGAGAGATGGAGAGACAGAGATGGAGAGATGGAGAGACAGAGATGGAGAGATGGAGAGATGGAGAGACAGAGATGGAGACATGGAGAGACAGAGATGGAGAGATGGACAGAAAAAGAGAGAGAGAGAAAGAGACAGAGATGGAGAGATGGACAGAAAAAGAGAGATAGAGAGAGAGATGGAGAGATGGACAGAAAAAGAGAGAGAGAGAGAGAAAGAGAGATAGAGAGACGGAGAGACAGAGATGGAGAGACAGAGATGGAGAGACGGAGAGACAGAGACGGAGAGACAGAGATGGAGAGACAGAGAGACAGAGATGGAGAGATGGAGAGACAGAGATGGAGAGATGGAGAGATGGAGAGACAGAGATGGAGAGATGGAGAGACAGAGATGGAGAGATGGACAGAAAAAGAGAGATAGAGAGAAAGAGACAGAGATATGGACAGAAAAAGAGATAGAGAGAGAGAGATGGAGAGATGGACAGAAAAAGAGAGATAGAGAGAGAGAGATGGAGAGATGGACAGAAAAAGAGAGATAGAGAGACAGAGATGGAGAGAGAGAGACAGAGATGGAGAGAGAGAGACAGAGATGGAGAGAGAGAGACAGAGATGGAGAGATAGAGAGACAGAGATGGAGAGATAGAGAGACAGAGATGGAGAGAGAGAGACAGAGATGGAGAGATAGAGAGACAGAGATGGAGAGAGAGAGACAGAGATGGAGAGAGAGAGACAGAGATGGAGAGACAGAGAGAGAGAGAGACAGAGATGGAGAGATGGACAGAAAAAGAGAGAGAGACAGAGATGGAGAGATGGACAGAAAAAGAGAGATAGAGAGACAGAGATGGAGATAGAGAGACAGAGATGGAGAGATGGACAGAAAAAGAGAGATAGAGAGACAGAGATGGAGATATGGACAGAAAAAGAGAGATAGAGAGACAGAGATGGAGAGATGGAGAGATGGAGAGATGGAGAGATGGAGAGATAGAGACAGAGAGATAGAGAGAGAGAGAACGAGTGATCAGACATTTGTCATCTAGTGTCTCACACACACACACACACACACACACACACACACACACACACACACACACACACACACACACACACACACACACACACACACACACACACACACACACACACACACACACACACAGTGAAAGCCACTCACTCCAGGACTTGTACTTTATGCAGGTGTGTGATCAGGGGCTGTAGCTGGTCGTCTGTGAGTTGACAGTGGCTGAGGTCCAGTTCTGACAGACCCTCTGAGTGTTCCAGAACCAGGGCCAGAGATCCACAGGCCTTCTGGTCCAGCCTGGTCTCACTGAGGTCCAGCTCCCCATCCAGGGCTCTGCATAGGGACTCTGCGTGCCTCAGCAGCCCCTCTTCAATCCCCTCACACACAAGGTCCAGCAGCTGAAGTAGCAGAGCTTTGCTGGGACTGAGAGGACAAGAAGGAGAGTCAACATTATGACACAGAGTAGGTTTAACTCCTACTGATAAATTAGTTGGTCAAATGTTTGCCTTTGTGTGTCTAACCTCAGCTTGACAATATTCAGGATGGGAAGCAGCTCCCTCAGTGCTCTGTCCTCCACCTCACAGTCTCTTAGGATGAGCTGGACCTGGTTCTGAACCAGCGGGGTGCCGTGTTGGTTCTGCTTCAGAACAGAGTGGATGGCCTTGCAATGGTCAGTGGTCAGACACAGAGCCTCCCCCTGGTCCTGAGCTGACAGGTCCACAGAGGAGGAGCAGGACAAGTCCAGCCTGTGTTGCAGAGACCTGAGCAGCCATACTGCTGTTGGTGGTGATGATGGTGCCCCCTGCTGGAACTGAGAGGCAGCACAGCACTGGAGGAAACTCAGCAGTAACCTCCTGTCAACACTACAGAGAGACAGAGAGAGACTTATTTACACACCATCACACATTAAAACACTTAAAACACTGATAAGCACACTACAACTCTGTTAGTCAGGTCAACTCCCAGGAGTTCCCCTTCAATTCCGCCCCTAGCTGAGGTTAAGGTTAGTACATTACACTAAGGTTAGGGTTAGAGGTTAAATCAATCAGGAAGTGGAAAGCCTCATAGTTATATCCATTCTAGCAGGGTCAACGAGTGCCAACTAAACCTGAGTTGGGAGACTCTGTCCAGAAGAGGCAGGATGCTCTCTATCTCCCCCGGTGGTATGGAGGTCCACAGCAGGTTGACTTTGACTTGGTGGCTGTGCTGCAGGGTAAAACACAGAGCAGTACAGTCCACTCTGTCCAGCTCTCTGCTGTTCAGGTTGATCCAATGGTCTGAAGACCTCAACAAACTGGACACACAGTCACTGTCTCTGCTGTCATAGATCTGTCTGATGGAGGACTTTACAAAGCTGGAACTGGACCTGAACAAACATGGAGAATGGATTGTTGTGGTTATGTCAAGGTTTTATAAAGGATAACTCACATAGTAACAACTGACTGGATAGAACATTAATAATTAAAGACTATAAATATTGAATCAAGATCTCCCACCTCTTGAATAAAACCCTAATGATATTACAGAGGAAAACTCAGAACAACATGTCACTGGATACAAATAGTTATTTTATTATTTCTAGAAAGTCTGAACAGAGAAAGAAGTTCAACCACCTCTTGAGAGTAACCCTTCCCAGAAAGGGGAGAAGATCTGAGCTGTTCTTCTCTAGGAGCCGGTTCTTCCTGAGGTCCACAGTGATGTTGTGGGTTGAATGCTGCAGCAGAGAGAGAAGCACTTCCCAGTCCAGCCTGCAGGAGGTCAGGTCTCCACCAACCTTCTCCAGGAACCACTGAGTCAAGTCCTTGTCCTGAGCTTCATAGACAACTACAGCCAGCTGCTGCAGAGTGTCTGAATTCAGTCTAGGAGGTTAGAACATACAGGCAGTCAGAAATATGAAGGAAAACACATGAATGACGTTACTATTTCTACTTTTTAAAAAACATCAGCTTCAGACTGACCTAAGAGAGAGAGGTCCCTGGTGACACAGCAGTGTGATGAGAGAGTGACCCTGGATGCAGAAGTCAGTCAGGTCCAGACACTGAACCCTCCAGAGTCTCAGCAGGGACGCCACATTACTCAGAGCCCTGGATAACACTCTCTCTGGTGTCTGGCTGCTCTTTAGGACCAGGGAGAGTTCTGGGACAGTCAGTGGAGTAGCACCTCTCCCTGTCCTCCTAACCAGTCTGGACAGTTTCACTGCCACACCCACACTCAGCCTGGAATGAAAAGACAAAACGCAAGTCACTTGAAACAGAGAAACCTCGTCAGATAAATACTCAGTAGGAGAATCAACTATTCAATAGACCTGTAAAAGCTGTCTTCCTGAACATACCTGAGCTTGTGGAGCTTTGACTCATGTCTCAAAAGAAGTGCGGCTCCTTGGAGAGAGATCTTGCTGGGGGTGAGAGTGAGGTCCACTCTGGAGGCACAGAGACCCAGGACTCTCCCCACAGACCTGCAGGTTTTCCTGGGTAACACTCCTCCCAGTGACAGGGTGGAGCCCAAGGCCTGGAGGAGAGAGGCCAACTGCTGGTCCTCCTCTCTGGACCTCACAGGGATGGATTCACACACAGTCTGGAAGAACCTGTCATCACCACAGCTGAAACAGCAAAACATGGGGAACATCAAATCAGACATTTAGGAGACAGTGACGTCCAAAAGTATGGGGTGACACATGTCAGTGACACATTTTATGTTGTTTTGGCTCTGTACTCCAGCACTTTCTAAACTGTGAAATTGCCCTGACATTAAAGCTGACAGTCTGACCTTTAACCTCAGTCAGTGAATCATGCCAAAGTGTACAGAGACAAAATAACAAATGTGTCCATGTCCCAATACTTTGACCTCACTGTACATGAATACCTGCCTGTCATATGGAAATATGATACCATGTCACAGAGAAAGTTACATAATATACAAGACATTTGGTTTTCATAGATTAGATATTCTGAATATAAACGTTTAGATTCTTAAAGATAAAATCCACAAGATTTCTAAAAGACAAATGTCTAGCATCACATAATTAAGATAAATTAACGTGACTAAACTCCATAATATCAGTGTTACTAACACAACAGCAACATTTGTTATGTTTTGAAAGATATATGAATAAAAAAATAAAATGTATGACATTTAGTAACATTTGAAATCTTAGTATAAATGTTACTAGCATCACATAATCACTAACCACCACCACATGTTCAGACTCACCTCAGCTGTGAGATGTAGGGAAGACACTGAAGGAAAGTCCTCACTTCACTCTCTTCATCTGACCAGCCCTTCAGCTCTACTGGTTTCTTCTCTGGTTGGAGTTTCAGCACTTCTAGGAGGAGAGAGGCCTTTCTCTCTGAGAGGTCTATGGACCAGACTGCAGGAGCTGACTGGTAAAAAGGCTGTAATGCTGGAAGGACACTCCTGCCTGTTTGAGTCTCATAGTCCTTCACATGTGAGTACAGATCCAGCAGGAAATGACTCTCTCTAAATGGATCATCACCATCATCATCATCATCTTCACCATCTGTGTATCTGCACATGGAGGATAATGTCTTTAAGATATTCTCTCCTGTCTCTGTATCAAACTCAGCTGCAGCAACACTGAGTTTAGACAGAATTGTCCAGGCCTTCTCTTCACCATAACCAACACACAACCTGAATGAGAAGACAGACAAGTTATCCTGGATTCTCTGGATAAGTAATGCAGAGGAATCAACCACAGACACATAATAATGTTTACATGTCAGAATGGCAAAAACAGACTAACGGAGGGATAAACAGATGTTTTATAAACCAGATAAATAGCTGGTACAATATGACACATCTCAGAGAAACTCACTCACCTCAGCTGTGAGATGTAGGGAAGACACTGAAGGAAACTCCTCACTTCACTCTCTTCATCTGACCAGTCCTTCAGCTCTACTGGTTTCTTCTCTGGTTGGAGTTTCAGCACTTCTAGGAGGAGGGAGGCCTTTCTCTCTGAGAGGTCTATGGACCAGACTGCAGGAGCTGACTGGTAAACTGGCTGTAATGCTGGAAGGACCCTCCTGCCTGTTTGAGTCTCATAGTCCTTCACATGTGAGTACAGATCCAGCAGGAAATTACTCTCTCTAAATGGATCATCACCATCATCATCATCATCTTCACCATCTGTGTATCTGCACATGGAGGATAATGTCTTTAAGATATTCTCTCCTGTCTCTGTATCAAACTCAGCTGCAGCAACACTGAGTTTAGACAGAATTGTCCAGGCCTTCTCTTCACCATAACCAACACACAACCTGAATGAGAAGACAGACAAGTTATCCTGGATTCTCTGGATAAGTAATGCAGAGGAATCAACCACAGACACATAATAATGTTTACATGTCAGAATGGCAAAAACAGACTAACGGAGGGATAAACAGATGTTTTATAAACCAGATAAATAGCTGGTACAATATGACACATCTCAGAGAAACTCACTCACCTCAGCTGTGAGATGTAGGGAAGACACTGAAGGAAACTCCTCACTTCACTCTCTTCATCTGACCAGTCCTTCAGCTCTACTGGTTTCTTCTCTGGTTGGAGTTTCAGCACTTCTAGGAGGAGGGAGGCCTTTCTCTCTGAGAGGTCTATGGACCAGACTGCAGGAGCTGACTGGTAAACTGGCTGTAATGCTGGAAGGAAACTCCTGCCTGTTTGAGTCTCATAGTCCTTCACATGTGAGTACAGATCCAGCAGGAAATCACATTGATATTCCTCAACATCATCATCCCATTCACAGAAGGGGAAAGTGCTGTAAGTCCACACTGATGATACCAGCTTCAGTGTCTTCTCTCCTGTCTGCTCCTCCCACTCTGCTGCTTGAGACAGGAGATCCACCAGGAACTTGATCTGCTTTGAGGAATCAGACCTCCGTGGACAGAAACTGCAACAAGGACAGTAACAGCTGATTCAGACATGGATGAACACATGAAACCAGTCATAGATAAAGATATATGAAGTAGTTAAACATTTACATAATGTGCTTCGGTTATATGTTAAAGTATTTAATTTGAGACGTTCACATTATCTATCTGTGACATTTAGTAATGCATCATTATCTATCTGTGACATTTAGTAATGCATCATTATCTATCTGTGACATTTAGTAATGCATCATTATCTATCTGTGACATTTAGTAATGCAACATTATCTATCTGTGACATTTAGTAATGCAACATTATCTATCTGTGACATTTAGTAATGCAACATTATGTATCTGTGACATTTAGTAATGCATCATTATCTATCTGTGACATTTAGTAATGCAACATTATCTATCTGTGACATTTAGTAATGCAACATTATCTATCTGTGACATTTAGTAATGCAACATTATCTATCTGTGACATTTAGTAATGCAACATTATCTATCTGTGACATTTAGTAATGCAACATTATCTATCTGTGACATTTAGTAATGCAACATTATGTATCTGTGACATTTAGTAATGCAACATTATCTATCTGTGACATTTAGTAATGCAACATTATGTATCTGTGACATTTAGTAATGCAACATTATGTATCTGTGACATTTAGTAATGCAACATTATGTATCTGTGACATTTAGTAATGCAACATTATCTATCTGTGACATTTAGTAATGCAACATTATGTATCTGTGACATTTAGTAATGCAACATTAGTTATGTCAGGAAATGGGCTGATAAATGTTCCCAGATTCACCAACATGTGTAGTTTTATACGGAGCGTTCACTGTGTGCTGCCACTTTGCATCAGCAGTCAGAAAGGAGGCTCTCTGGGGGCAGTTTGATAGTGGTGATGCTGCACAACTCTGGTTTATTTTCTCTCTCTCTCTCTCTCTCTCTCTCTCTCTCTCTCTCTCTCTCTCTCTCTCTCTCTCTCTCTCTCTCTCTCTCTCTCTCTCTCTCTCTCTCTCTCTCTCTCTCTCTCTCTCTCTCTCTCTCTCTCTCTCTCTCTCTCTCTCTCTTACCTCACTCTCCCATTCTCTCTCTCTCTTACCTCACTCTCCCTCTCTGTCTCTCTCTTACCTCACTCTCCCTCTCTGTCTCTCTCTTACCTCCCTCTCCCTCTCTCTCTCTCTTACCTCACTCTCCCTCTCTCTCTCTCTTACCTCACTCTCCCTCTCTCTCTCTCTCTCTTACCTCACTCTCCCTCTCTCTCTCTCTCTTTTACCTCACTCTCCCTCTCTCTCTCTCTCTCTCTCTTCCCTCTCGCTCTCTCTCTCTCTTCCCTCTCACTCTCACTCCCTCTCTCTCTCTCTCTCTCTCTCTCTCTCTCTCTTCCCTCTCACTCACTCTCTCTCTCTAACTTTCTCTTTCTCTTACCTCACTCTCTCTCTCTTCCCTCTAACTTTCTCTCTCTCTTACCTCACTCTCTCTCTCTCTCTCTTCCCTCTAGCTCTCTTCCCTCTCGCTCTCTCTCTCTCTTCTCGCTCTCTCTCTCTCTTCTCGCTCTCTCTCTCTCTCTTCCCTCTCGCTCTCTCTCTCTCTCTTCCCTCTAACTTTCTCTCTCTGTCTCTTCCTTCACTCTCTCTCTCTTCCCTCTCACTCTCTCTCTCTCTCTTCCCTCTCGCTCTCTCTCTCTTCCCTCTCGCTCTCTCTCTCTCTTCCCTCTCACTCTCTCTCGCTCTCACTCTCTCTCTCTCACTCACTCTCCCTCGCTCTCTCTCTCACTCGCACTCTCCCTCGCTCTCTCGCTCTTCCCTCTCTCTCTCTCTTCCCTCTCACTCTCTCTCTTCCCTCTAACTTTCTCTCTCTCTCTCTCTCGTCCCTCTCTCTCTCTCGCTCTCTCTCGTCCCTCTCTCTCTCTCTCTCGACCCTCTCTCTCTCTCGCCCCTCTCTCGTCCCTCTCTCTCTCTCGTCCCTCTCTCTCTCTCTCATCCCTCTCTCGCTCTCTCGTCCCTCTCTCTCTCGTCCCGCTCTCTCTCATCCCTCTCTCTCATCCCTCTCTCTCTCATCCCTCTCTCCCTCTCTCCCTCTCTTGTCTCTCCCTCCTCTCTCCCTCCCTCTCTCTCCCTCTCTCTATCTCTCGTCCCTCTCGTCTCTCGTCCCTCTCTCTCTCGTCCCCCTCTCTCTCTTTCTCGTCCCTCTCTTTCTCGTCCCTCTCTCTCTCGTCCCTCTCGTCTCTCGTCCCTCTCGTCTGTCTCTCTCTCTCTCTCTCTCTCCCTCTCTCTCTCGTCCCTCCCTCTCCCTCTCTCCCTCTCGTCCCTCTCTCGTCCCTCTATCTCTCTCGTCCCTCACTCCCTCTCTCGTCCCTCTCTCTCTCTCTCTCATCCCTCTCTCTCTCTCGTCCCTCTCTCTCTCTCGTCCCTCTCTCTCTCTCTCGTCCCTCTCTCTCTCTCGTCCCTCTCGTCTCTCGTCCCTCTCGTCTGTCTCTCTCTCTCTCTCGTCCCTCTCTTTCGTCCCTCACTCTCCCTCCCTCTCTCTCCCTCTCGTCCCTCTCTCTCTCTCGTCCCTCTCTCTCTCTCTCGTCCCTCTCTCTCTCGTCCCTCTCGTCTCTCGTCCCTCTCTCACTCTCTTCCCTCTCCTCTCTCCCAACTCTCTCTCTTCTCTCCCTTCCATCTCCTCTCTCCCCTCTCTCCCCCCTCTCTCTCGTCCCTCTCTCTCTCTCTCGTCCCTCTCTCGTCCCTTTCTCTCTCTCGTCCCTCTCTCTCTCTCTCTCTCTCTCTCGGCCCTCTCTAGCCCCTATCTCTCTCGTCCCTCTCTCTCGTCCCTCTCTCTCTCTCTCGTCCCTCTCTCTCTCTCGTCCCTCTCTCTCTCTCTCTCTCTCTCGGCCCTCTCTAGCCCCTATCTCTCTCGTCTCTTTCTCTCATCCCTCTCTCTCTCTCTCGTCCCTCTCTCTCTCTCGTCCCTCTCTCTCTCTCGTCCCCCTCTCTCTCGTCCCTCTCTCTCTCATCCCTCTCTCTCTCATCCCTCTCTCTCTCCCTCTCTCTCTCATCCCTCTCTCTCTCCCTCTCTCTCTCACTCTCCCCCTCTCGCTCTCTCTCTCTCTCTCTCTCTCTCTTCTCTCTCATCCCCCTCTCTCTCTCTCCCTCTCTCTCTCTCTCTCTCTCTCTCTAGTGCTTTACACAGCAGCAGACTTTATTATTGTTTTCAATGCTCTTCCCTTTGAGGTTCAGCGTGGCTGGACTATCATTGCCCTGCCAGACGTATTAGGGTTGACATTTTAGTTAAAGGGAGGTTTCTTGACAGTTTATTGTGTCTTATTATTTGAACTGTATATATGTGGTACTAATGACATGTGGCCCAGAAGATTGTGGACATTTTAAGGCCTTTGTTTGTCTATGACCCCCCACCATTCATACCCTCTGCACTCCTCCACTGGGAGGTAATACAGATTACTGCAAACCCTCATGTTGATGAATGGGTTCTTTCTTGTAAATTGTTTCTAGGAAGTTGCCGTTAAATTGCTCTGCCATCATTATTGTATGAGGTATTATTGGTGGGGTTCCCCCTGTGCTGTGATGGGTGTTTTATATGGTGAGTCTTATCTTTTCTCTCCACTGGCTATCTGGCTAACAGGCTACACTCTAGACAGTCTCTTCTGCTGATGTGTGTGTGTCTGGTAGTGGGTCTCTCTCTATCCTACTCTTTTCCTTTCTACAGGGTTAATACCTGCCTGGCGCCCCAAAAAATCTTTACCTTTACCCCTCTCTAACAATACTGCTACAAGATTTGCCAACACGAAGTTTTATATGTCAAATGTTTCTACAAGACAATAACAACTAGCATCACATGTTCAGACTCACCTCAGCTGTGAGATGTAGGGCAGACACTGAAGGAAACTCCTCACTTCACTCTCTTCATCTGACCAGCCCTTCAGCTCTACTGGTTTCCTCTCTGGTTGGAGTTTCAGCACTTCTAGGAGGAGGGAGGCCTTTCTCTCTGAGAGGACTATGGACCAGACTGCAGGAGCTGACTGGTAAACTGGCTGTAATGCTGGAAGGAAACTCCTTCCTGTTTGAGTCTCATAGCCCTTCACATGTGAGTACAGATCCAGCAGGAAATCACTCTGTTGAGAATTGTCTCCATGGCGATAAGGAAAGGTGCTGTAAGTACACACTGATGATACCAGCTTCAGTGTCTTCTCTCCTGTCTGCTCCTCCCAGTCTGCTGCTTGAGACAGGAGATCCACCAGGAACTTGATCTGCTTTGAGGAATCAGACCTCCGTGGACAGAAACTGCAACAAGGACAGTAACATCTGATTCAGACATGGATGAACACATGAAACCAGTAATAGATAAAGATATATGAAGTAGTTAAACATTTACATAATGTGCTTTGGTTATATGTTAAAGTATTTCATTTTTAGAGACATTCACATTATCTATCTGTGACATTTAGTAATGCAACATTATGTATCTGTGACATTTAGTAATGCATCATTAGTTATGTCAGGAAATGGGCTGATAAATGTTCCCAGATTCACCAACATGTGTAGTTTTATACGGAGCCTTCACCGTGTGCTGCCACTTTGCATCAGCAGTCAGAAAGGAGACTCTCTGGGGGGCAGTTTGATAGTGGTGATGCTGCACAACTCTGGTTTATTTTCCCACTTCCCTCTTCCTTCCCTCTCTCTCTCCCTCTTCCCTCTCTTCACTCTCTCTCTCGCTCTCTTCCCTCTCTCTCTCTCTCTCTCTCTCTCTCTTCCCTCTCTCGCTCCCTCTCTTCCCTCTCTCGCTCCCTCTCTCGCTCTCTCTCTTCCCTCGTCCCTCTCTCTCTCGCTCTCTCTTCCCTCTCTCCACGCTCGCTCTCTCTTTCTCTTCCCTATCTCTCTCTTCCCTATCTCTCTCTTCCCTCTTTCGCTCTCTTCCCTCTTTCGCTCTCTTTCATCTCTCGCTCTCTTCCCTCTCTCGCTTTCTTCCCTCTCTCTCTCTCTTCCCTCTCTCTCTCTTCCCTCTCTCTCTCTTCCCGCTCACTGTTCTCTCCCTCGCCCTCCTCTCTCTCTTTCTCTCCCCTCTCTTTCTCTCTATCTACCCTCTCGCTCTCTCTTCCCTCTCGCTCTCTCTCTTCCCTCTCTCTCTCTTTTCCCTCTCACTCTCTCTCTCTCTCTCTCTCTCTCTTCCCTCTCACTCTCTCTCTCTCTTCCCTCTCACTCTCTCTCTCTCTTCACTCTCTCTCTTTTCCCTCTCACTCTCTCTCTCTTCCCTCTCACTCTCTCTCTCTCCCTCCCTTTCCTCTCACTCTCTCTCTCTCTTCCGTCTAACTCTCTCTTTCTCTCTCTCTCTTACATCTCACTCTCTCTCTCTCTTCCCGCTCAATCTCTCTCTCTCTTCCCTCTCGCTCTCTCTCTCTCTCTTCCCTCTCGATCTCTCTCTCTCTTCCCTCTCACTCGCTCTCTCTCTCTCTCTTCCCGCTCACTCTCTCTCTCTCACCCTCTTCCGTCTCCCTATTCCAGCTCCCTCTTCCGTCTCCCTCTTCCCCCTCTCTCTCCACTCGCTCTCTTCCATTTCTCTCACTCTCTCTCTCTTTCCTATTCTTCCCTCTCTCTTCCCGCTCACTGTTCTCTCCCTCGCCCCCCTCTCTCGCTCTCTCTCTTCCCTCTCTCGCTCTCTCTCTCTCTTCCCTCTCTCGCTCTCTCTCTCTCTTCCCTCTCTCGCTCTCTCTCTTCCCTCTCTCGCTCTCTCTCTTCCCTCTCTCGCTCTCTCTCTTCCCTCTCTCGCTCTCTCTCTTCTCTCTCTCGCTCTCTCTTCACTCGTCCCCCCTCTCTCTCGCTCTCTCTTCCCTCTCTCCACACTCGCTCTCTCTTTCTCTTCCCTATCTCTCTCTTCACTCTCTCTCTCTTCCCTCTTTTGCTCTCTTCCCTCTTTCGCTCTCTTCCATCTCTCGCTCTCTCCCCCTCTCTCGCTTTCTTCCCTCTCTCTCTCTCTCCCTCTCTCTCTCTTCCCTCTCTCTCTTCCCGCTCACTGTTCTCTCCCTCGCCCTCCTCTCTCTCTTTTTCTCCCCTCTCTTTCTCTCTATCTACCCTCTCGCTCTCTCTTCCCTCTCGCTCTCTCTCTTCCCTCTCTCTCTCTTTTCCCTCTCACTCTCTCTCTCTCTCTCTTCCTCTCACTCTCTCTCTCTTCCCTCCCTCTTCACTCTCTTCTCCCCCAGTCTCTCTCTTCACTCCCCCTCTCACTTCAATCCCCCTTCAATCCTCTTCCGTCTCCCTCTCTCTCTCTCTCTCTCTTCCCTCTCGCTCTCTCTTCCCTCTCGCTCTCCCCTCTCGATCTATCTTCCCTCTCGCTCTCTCTCTTCCCTCTCGCTCTCTCTCTTCCGTCTAACTCTTTCTCTTTCTCTCTTCCCTCTCACTCTCTCTCTCTGCCCTCTCGCTCTCTCTCTCTCTCACTCTTCCCTCTTGCTCTCTCTCTCTCTCTTCCCTCTCACTCTCTCTTCCCTCTCTCTCTCTCTTCCCTCTTGCTCTCTCTCTCTCTTCCCTCTAGCTCTCTCTCACTCTCTTCCCTCTAGCTCTCTCTCTCTCTCTTCCCTCTCTCTCCCTCTCCTCTCTCTCCCTCTTCCCTCTCACTCTCTCTCACTCTTCCCCCTCTCTCTCTCTCTTCCCTCTAGTTCTCTCTCTCTCTTCCCTCTAGTTCTCTCTCTCTTCCCTCTAGTTTTCTCTCTCTCTTCCTCTAGTTCTCTCTCTCTCTCTCTCTCTCACTCTCTCTCACTCTTCCCTCTCGCTCTCTCTCTCTCTCTTCCTCTCACTCTCATCCCTCTCTCTCTTCCTTCTCTCTCTCTCTCTCTCTCTTCCCTCTCACTCTCTCACTCTCTTCTAGCTCGCTCTCTCTTCCCTCTCACTCTCTCCCTTCCCTCTCACTCTCTCTCTCTTCCCTCTCTCTCTCTTCCCTCTCGCTCTCTCTCTCCCCTCTCTCTCTTCCCTCTCACTCTCTCTCTCTCTTCCCTCTTGCTATCTCTCTCTCTTCTCTCTAGCTCTCTCTCTCTCTCTCTTCCCTCTCTCTCCCTCTCCTCTCGCTCTCTCTCCCTCTTCCCTCTCACTCTCTCTCACTCTTCCCTCTCACTCTCTCTCACTCTTCCCTCTCTATCTCTTCCCTCTAGTTCTCTCTCTTACCTCTAGTTCTCTCTCTCTCTTCCCTCGCTCTCTCTCTCTCTCACTCTTCCTCTCGCTCTCTCTCTCTCTCTCTTCCCTCTCACTCTCTCATCCCTCTCTCTCTTCCTTCTCTCTCTCTCTCTCCCTCTCACTCTCTCTCTCTTCCCTCTCACTTTCTCTCTCTTCTAGCTCTCTCTCTCTCTTCCCTCTCACTCTCTCTCTTCCCTCTCTCTCTCTTCCCTCTCGCTCTCTCTCTCTCGCGTCTCTCTCGCCTCTCCCCTCTCTCTCCCCCCTCCCCCCCCTCTCTCTCTCTCTCCCCCCTCTCCCCCCCTCTCCCTCTCTCTCTCTTCCCTCTCTCTCTCCAGTGCTTTACACAGCAGCAGACTTTATTATAGTTTTCAATGCTCTTCCCTTTGAGGTTCAGCGTGGCTGGACTATCATTGCCCTGCCAGACATATTTGGGTTGACATTTTAGTTAAAGGGAGGTTTCTTGACAGTTTATTGTGTCTTGTTATTTGAACTGTATTGATGTGGTACTAATGACATGTGGCCCAGAAGATTGTGGACATTTTAAGGCCTTTGTTTGTCTATGACCCCCCACCATTCATACCCTCTGCACTCCTCCACTGGGAGGTAATACAGATTACTGCAAATCCTCTCATGTTGATGACTGGGTTCTTTCTTGTAAATTGTTTCTAGGAAGTTGCCGTTAAATTGCTCTGCCATCATTATTGTATGAGGTATTATTGGTGGGGTTCCCCCTGTGCTGTGATGGGTGTTTTATATGGTGAGTCTTATCTTTTCTCTCCACTGGCTATCTGGCTAACAGGCTACACTCTAGACAGTCTCTTCTGCTGATGTGTGTGTGTCTGGTAGTGGGTCTCTCTCTATCCTACTCTTTTCCTTTCTACAGGGTTAATACCTGCCTGGCGCCCCAAAAAATCTTTACCTTTACCCCTCTCTAACAATACTGCTACAAGATTTGCCAACACGAAGTTTTATATGTCAAATGTTTCTACAAGATAATAACCACTAGCATCACATAATCACTAACCACCACACATGTTCAGACTCACCTCAGCTGGGAGATGTAGGGCAGACACTGAAGGAAACTCCTCACTTCACTCTCTTCATCTGACCAGCCCTTCAGCTCTACTGGTTTCCTCTCTGGTTGGAGTTTCAGCACTTCTAGGAGGAGGGAGGCCTTTCTCTCTGAGAGGTCTATGGACCAGACTGCAGGAGCTGACTGGTAAACTGGCTGTAATGCTGGAAGGAAACTCCTTCCTGTTTGAGTCTCATAGCCCTTCACATGCGAGTACAGATCCAGCAGGAAATCACTCTGTTGAGAATTGTCTCCATGGCGATAAGGAAAGGTGCTGTAAGTACACACTGATGATACCAGTTTCAGTGTCTTCTCTCCTGTCTGCTCCTCCCACTCTGCTGCTTGAGACAGGAGATCCACCAGGAACTTGATCTGCTTTGAGGGATCAGACCAGTCTGGATAGAAACTGCAACAAGGACAGTAACAGCTGATTCAGACATTGATGAACACATGAAACCAGTCATAGATAAAGATATATGAAGTAGTTTAAACATTTACATAATGTGCTTTGGTTATATGTTAAAGTATTTCATTTTTTAGAGACATTCACATTATCTATCTGTGACATTTAGTAATGCATCATTAGTTATGTCAGGAAATGGGCTGATAAATGTTCCCAGATTCACCAACATGTGTAGTTTTGTACAGAGCCTTCACCGTGTGCTGCCACTTTGCATCAGCAGTCAGAAAGGAGACTCTCTGGGGGGCAGTTTGATAGTGGTGATGCTGCACAACTCTGGTTTATTTTCCCACTTCCCTCTTCCTTCCCTCTCTCTCTCCCTCTTCCCTCTCTTCACTCTCTCTCTCGCTCTCTTCCCTCTCTCTCTCTCTCTCTCTCTTCCCTCTCTCGCTCTCTCTCTTCCCTCTCTCGCTCTCTCTCTTCCCTCTCTCGCTCTCTCTCTTCCCTCTCTCGCTCTCTCTCTTCCCTCGTCCCTCTCTCTCTCGCTCTCTCTTCCCTCTCTCCCCTCTCGCTCTCACTTTCTCTTCCCTATCTCTCTCTTCCCTATCTCTCTCTTCCCTCTTTCGCTCTCTTCCCTCTTTCGCTCTCTTCCATCTCTCGCTCTCTTCCCTCTCTCGCTTTCTTCCCTCTCTCTCTCTTCCCTCTCTCTCTCTTCCCGCTCACTGTTCTCTCCCTCGCCCTCCTCTCTCTCTTTCTCTCCACTCTATCTACCCTCTCGCTCTCTCTTCCCTCTCGCTCTCTCTCTTCCCTCTCTCTCTCTTTTCCCTCTCACTCTCTCTCTCTCTCTTCCCTCTCACTCTCTTCACTCTCTCTCTCTTTTACCTCTCACTCTCTCTCTCTCTCTTCCCTCTCACTCTCTCTCTCTCCCTCCCTTTCCTTTCACTCTATCTCTCTCTTCCGTCTAACTCTCTCTTTCTCTCTCTCTCTTACATCTCACTCTCTCTCTCTTCCCTCTCGCTCTCTCTCTCTCTCTTCCCTCTCGCTCTCTCTCTCTCTTCCCTCTCACTCGCTCTCTCTCTCTCTCTTCCCGCTCACTCTCTCTCTCTTCCCGCTCACTCTCTCTCTCTCACCCTCTTCCGTCTCCCTATTCCAGCTCCCTCTTCCGTCTCCCTCTTCCCCCTCTCTCTCCACTCGCTCTCTTCCATTTCTCTCACTCTCTCTCTCTTTCCTATTCTTCCCTCTCTCTTCCCGCTCACTGTTCTCTCCCTCGCCCTCCTCTCTCTCTTTCTCTCCCCTCTCTTTCTCTCTTTCATCTATCCTTCCCTCTCTCTCTCTCTTCCCTCTCGCTCTCTCTTCCCTCTCGCTCTCTCTCTTCCCTCTCGCTCTCTCTTCCCTCTCGCTCTCTCTCTTCCCTCTCACTCTCTCTCTTCCCTCTCACTCTCCCTCTCTCTCTTTCTCTCTTCCCTCTCAATCTCTCTCTCTCTTCACTCTCTCTCCCTCTCTTCCCTCTCACTCTCTCTTCCCTCTCACTCTCTCTTCCCTCTCACTCTCTCTTCCCTCTCACTCTCTCTCTCTCTTCACTCTCACTCGCTCTCTCTCTCCCTTCCCTCTCACTCTCTCTCTTCCCTCTCGCTCTCTCTCTTCCCTCTCACTCTCACTTTCTCTCTCTTCCCTCTCACTCTCTCTTCCCTCTCACTCTCTCTCTCTCTTCACTCTCATTCGCTCTCTCTCTCCCTTCCCTCTCACTCTCTCTTTCCCCTCTCTCTCTCTTCCCTCTCTCTTCCCGCTCACTGTTCTCTCCCTCTCCCTCTCTCTTCCCCCTCTCTCTCTCTTCCCTCCCCCTCTTCCGTCTCCCTATTCCAGCTCCCGCTTCCGTCTCCCTCTTCCCTCGCTCTCTCTCTCTTCCTTCTCACTCGCTCTCTCTCGCCCTTCCCCCTCACTCTCTCTCTCTTCCCCGCTCACTCTCTCTCTCTCACCCTCTTCCGTCTCCCTATTCCAGCTCCCTCTTCCGTCTCCCTCTTCCCTCTCTCTCTCTCCAATCTCTCTCCACTCGCTCTCTTCCATTTATCTCACTCTCTCTCTCTTTCCTCTTCTTCCCTCTCTCTTCCCGCTCACTGTTCTCTCCCTCACCCTCCTCTCTCTCTTTCTCTCCCCTCTCTTTCTCTCTTTCATCTATCTTCCCTCTCGCTCTCTCTCTCTCTTCCCTCTCGCTCTCTCTTCCCTCTCGCTCTCTCTCTTCCCTCTCTCTCTCTCTTCCACTCTCTCTCTTCCCTCTCTCTCTCTCTTCCCTCTCTCTCTCTCTTCCCTCTCACTCTTTCCCTCTTCCCTTCCGTCTCCCTCTTCCCTCTCTCTTCCCTCTCTCTTCCCTCTCTCTTCCCTCTCTCTTCCCTCTCCCTTCCCTCTTCCTTCCCTCTCTCTTCCCTCTTCCCTCTCTTCCCTCTCTCTTCTTCCCTCTCCCCCACTCTTCCCTCACTCTTCCCTCTCTTTTCCCTCTTCCTTCTCTCTCTCTCTCCTCTCTCTCCCCCTTGTGTCTCTCTTCCATCTCTCTCTCCCCCTTGTGTCTCTCTTCCATCTCCTCTCTCTCTCCCACCCCTTCTCTCTCTCTCTCTCTCTCTCTCTCTCTCTCTCTCTCTCTCTCTCTCTCTCTCTCTCTCTCTCTCTCTCTCTCTCTCTCTCTCTCTAGTGCTTTACACAGCAGCAGACTTTATTATTGTTTTCAATGCTTTTCCCTTTGAGGTTCAGCGTGGCTGGACTATCATTGCCCTGCCAGACATATTTGGGTTGACATTTTAGTTAGAAAGGGAGGTTTCTAGGCAGTTTATTGTGTCTTGTTATTTGAACTGTATATATGTGGTACTCATGCATGTGGCCCAGAAGATTGTGGACATTTTAAGGCCTTTGTTTGTCTATGACCCCCCACCATTCATACCCTCTGCAGTCCTCCACTGGGAGGTAATACAGATTACTGCAAATCCTCTCATGTTGATGACTGGGTTCTTTCTTGTAAATTGTTTCTAGGAAGTTGTTGTTAAATTGCTCTGCCATCATTATTGTATGAGGTATTATTGGTGGGGTCCCCTGTGCTGTGATGGGTGTTTTATATGGTGTGTCTTATCTTTCCTCTCCACTGGCTATCTGGCTAACAGGCTACACTCTAGACAGTCTCTTCTGCTGATGTGTGTGTGTCTGGTAGTGGGTCTCTATCCTACTCTTTTCCTTTCTGCAGGGTTAATACCTGCCTGGCGTCACAAGAAAATCTTTACCTTTACCCCTCTCTAACAATACTGCTACAACATTTACCAACACTTGAAGTTTTATATGTCAAATGTTTCTACAAGATAATAACCACTAGCATCACATAATCACTAACCACCACACATGTTCAGACTCACCTCAGCTGTGAGATGTAAGGAGACACTGAAGGAAACTCCTCACTTCACTCTCTTCATCTGACCAGCTCTTAAGCTCTACTGGTTTCTTCTCTGGTTGGAGTTTCAGCACTTCTAGGAGGAGGGAGGCCTTTCTCTTTTCTGAGGTCTATGGACCAGACTGCAGGCCTGGCTGACTGGTAAACTGGCTGTAATGCTGGGGAAGGACACTCCTGCCTGTTTGAGTCTCATAGTCCTTCACATGTGAGCACACATCCAGCAGGAAATCATCTTTCCGGTTGTGATGTATTTTAGACAGTGACAACACTTTCTCTACAGTTGTTTGTATGGTTTCTCTCTCATGGAGAGCTGCTTGAAGGCACAGATTCAGTAGGAATGTCCTCTCTCTCTTTGTCCTCTCTTCAGGGGATCTTCTCTGATCTGTGTGGAGAAAACTGCAAGAACAGTTTAACAACAAATAGATTAATATGTGAGAGATATGATATGCATTTCTGATGGTCACATTATGGTGGGTAAAATACAATGACTATCTTTGAAACTCAACATTCACTTCAATTGTTCCTTAAAATCATGACTACAAAGACTGCATATTTTCCAAACAGTATGTGTATATTTAATTATTAAGTTACTGCAGAAAGCTACAAGCATCATCTCTAAGGGAAATACAGGGACAGACAACTACAACCCCTGAAAATGTATTTATCCAACTCACCTGAGCTGTGAGATGTAGGGGAGACACTGAAGGAAACTCCTCACTTCACTCCTCTTCATCTGACCAGCTCTTCAGCTCTACTGGTTTCTTCTCTGTTTGGAGTTTCAGCACTTTTAGGAGGAGAGAGGCCTTTCTCTCTGAGAGGTCTATGGACCAGACTGCAGGAGCTGACTGGAAAACTGGCTGTAATGCTGGAAGGAAACTCCTGCCTGTTTGAGTCTCATAGTCCTTCACATGTGAGTACAGATCCAGCAGGAAATTACTCTGTTGAGAATTGTCTCCATTGAGAAAAGGAAAGGTTCTGTAAGTCCACACTGATGATACCAGCTTCAGTGTCTTCTCTCCTGTCTGCTCCTCCCACTCTGCTGCTTGAGACAGGAGATCCACCAGGAACTTGATCTGCTTTGTAGGGATCAGACCTCCATGGATGGAAACTGCAACAAGGACAGTAACAGCTGATTCAGACATGGATGAACACACTAAACCAGTCATAGTTAAAGATATATGAAGTAGTTAAACATTTACATAATGTGATTTGGTTATATGTTAAAGTATTTAATTTGAGACGTTCACATGATTTATCTGTGACATTTAGTAATGCAACATTATGTATCTGTGACATTTAGTAATGCAACATTATCTATCTGTGACATTTAGTAATGCATCATTAGTTATGTCAGGAAATGGGCTGATAAATGTCCCCAGATTCACCAACATGTGTAGTTTTATACGGAACTTTTCCACTGTGTGCTGCCACTTTGCATCAGCAGTCAGAAAGGAGACTCTCTGGGGGCAGTTTGATAGTGGTGATGCTGCACAACTCTGGTTTATTTTCTCTCTCTCTCTCTCTCTCTCTCTCTCTCTCTCTCTCTCTCTCTCTCTCTCTCTCCTCTCTCTCTCTCTCTCTCTCTCTCTCTCTCTCTCTCTCTCTCTCTCTCTCTCTCTCTCTCTCTAATTCAAGGGGCTTTATTGTCATGGGGAACATATGTAAACATTGCCACAGCTAGTGAGGTAGATAGATACAAAAGTGAAATAAACAATAAAAATGAACAGTAAACATTACACTCACAGAAGTTTCAAAAGAATAAAGACATTACAAATGTCATATTATGTATTTAACTTCTTCAAGATAGGGGGCGCTCTTAATTTTTGGATAAAAAACATTCCCGTTTTAAACAAGATATTTTGTCACGAAAAGATGCTCGACTATGCATGTAATTGACAGCTTTGGGAAGAAAAAACTCTGACGTTTCCAAAACTGCAAAGATATTATCTGTGAGTGCCCCAGAACTAATGCTACAGGCGAAACCAAGATGAAATTTCATACAGGAAATGGTCCAGATTTTTGAATGCCCTGTGTTCCAATGTCTCCTTATATGGCTGTGAATGCGCCAGGCATGAGCCTGCACTTTCTGTCGTTTCCCCAGGTGTTGGCATTGTGACGTATTTGTAGGCATATCATTGGAAGATTGACCATAAGAGACTACATTTACCAGCTGTCCGCCCGGTGTCCTCCGTCAAAATTATTGCGTAATCTCCAGGTCCATGCGCGTTCCATTTTCTTCAGAGGAGAAAGTCAACTGCCACGAATGATTTATCATCGATAGATATGTGAAAAACACCTTGAGGGTTGATTCTAAACAACGTTTGCCATGTTTCTGTCGATATTATGGAGTTAATTTGGAAGGCAAGTTTGCATTGTAATGACTTAATTTTCGGGTTTTTTCTTACCCAAACGTTATGAACAAAACGGAGCGATTGTTACACAAATAATATTTTTGGAAAAACTGAACATTTGCTATCTAACTGAGAGTCTCCTCATCCAAAACATCTGAAGTTCTTCAAAGGTAAATTATTTTATTTGAATGCTTCTCTTGTTTTTGTGAAAATGTTGCACGCTGAATGCTAGGCTTAATGGTATGCTAGCTATGAATACTCTTACACAAATGCTTGTTTAGCTATGGTTCAGAAGCATATTTTGAAAATCTGAGATGACAGTGTTGTTAACAAAAGGCTAAGCTTGAGAGCTAATATATTTATTTAATTTCATTTGCGATTTTCATGAATAGTTAACGTTGCGCTATGGTAATGAGCTTGTAGGATATAATTACGCTATAATTAATCCCGGATACGGGATTGCTCGTCGCAACAGGTTAAGCAGTGTTGTAACGATGTACAAATAGTTAACCTCTTAGTGATCCCAAATTCAAAAACAGAAATACTCATAATAATAATTCATAAATCATACAAGTGTTAAACATGGGTTTAAAGAGGAACTTCTTGTTAATCCAGCCACAGTGTCAGATTTCAAAAAGGCTTTACGGCAAAAGCAAACCATGCTATTTTCTAAGGACAGCACCCCATCAAACAAACACATGACAATCATATTTCAACCCGCCAGGCTCGACACAGAACTCAGAAATAACGATATAATTCATACCTTTGAAGATCCTCTTCTGTCTGGCACTCCAATATGTCCATTAAACATCACAAATGGTCCTTTTGTTCGATAAATTCTGTCCTTTATATCCCCAAAATGTCAATTTATTTGGCGCGTTTGATTCAGAAAATACACCGGTTCCAACTCGCACAACATGACGACAAAGTATCTAATAAGTTACCTGTAAACTTGATCCAAACATTTCAAACAACTTTCCTAATCCAACTTTAGGTATTTTTAAACGTAAATAATCAATCAAATTTAAGAACGGAATAAACTGTGTTCAATACCGGACAAAAACAAAGTGGAGCGTCCCCAACCACAACAGTACACTTGGCTATCCACCCAGATAGGAAATGGCTGCTTCTTCATTTCTCAAAGGAAAAACATCAACCAATTTCTAAAGACTGTTGACATCTAGTGGAAGCGATAGGAACTGCAGCAAGTGCCTTAAAATCTACAATCCTACAGTGGTCAGGCATTCTGCCACTGTGTACTCTCTGTTTAAGGTCAAATAGCATTCTAGTTTGCTCTGTTTTTTGTTAATTCTTTCCAATGTGTCAAGTAATTATCTTTTTGTTTTCTCATGATTTGGTTGGGTCTAATTGTGTTGCTGTCCTGGCGCTCTGTGGGGTATGTTTGTGTTTGTCCCAGTACCAGCTTGCTTAGGGGACTCTTCTCCAGGTTCATCTCTCTGTAGGTGATGGCTTCGTTGTGGAAGTATTGGGAATCGCTTCCTTTTAGGTGGTTGTAGATTTTAACTTCTCTTTTATGGATTTTGATAATTAGCAGGTATCGGCCTAATTCTGTTCTGCATGTATTATTTGGTGTTTTATGTTGTACACGGAGGATATTTTTGCAGAATTCTGCATGCATTGTCTCAATTTGGTATTTGTCCCATTTTGTGAATTATTGGTTGATGAGCGGACCCCAGATACAATGGATGCAATGGGTTCTATAACTGATTAAGTATTTTTAGCCAGATTCTAATTGGTATGTTACATTTTATGTTCCTTTTGATGAGATAGAAAGCCCTTCTTGCCTTGTCTCTCAGATCGATCACAGCTTTGTGGAAGTTACCTGTGGCACTGATGTTTAAGACGAGGTATGTATAGTTTTTTGTGTGCTCTAGGGCAACGGTGTCTAGATGGAATTTGTATTTGTGGTCCTGGCGACTGGACCTTTTTTGGAACATCATTACTTTGGTCTTACTGAGATATACTGTCAGGGCCCAGGTCTGACAGCATTTATGCAGACTATCTACGTGCTGCTGTAGGCCGTCCTTGGTTGGTGACAGAAGCACCAGATCATCAGCAAACAGTAGACGTTTGACTTCAGATTCTAGTAGGGTGAGGCCAGGTGCTGCAGACTGTTCTAGTACCCTCGCCAATTAGTTGATATATATATATGTTGAAGAGGGTGGGGCTTAAGCTGCATCCCTGTCTCACCCCACGGCCCTGTGGAAAGAAATGTGTGTTTTTTGCCTATTTTAACTGCACACTTGTTGTTTGTGTACATGGATTTTATAATGTCGCATGTTTTTCCCAACACCACTTTCCATCAATTTGTATTGCAGACCCTCATGGCAAATTGAATCAACGGCTTTTTTTGAAATCAACAAAGCATGAGAAGACTTTGCCTTTTTTTTTGTTTGTTTGCTTGTCGATTAGGGTGTGCAGGGTGAATACATGGTCTGTTGTACGGTAATTTGGTAAAAAGCCAATTTGCCATTTTCTCAGTACATTGTTTTCACTGAGGAAATGTACGAGTCTTCTGTTAATGATAATGCATAGGATTTTCCCAAGGTTGCTGTTGACGCATATTGGCACTAGCATCTATTGGAAAAGTGGTTTATCCATACATCTCCATTTTGGATAGGTAATTCTTCATGTTGTTATGTGTTTAGTGTTTTCCAATTTTCCCAGAAGTGGTTAGATTCTATGGATTCTTCAATTACATTGAGCTGATTTCTGAAGTGCTGTTCTTCTTTTTCCGTAGTGTATTTCTGTATTGTTTTAGTGACTCACCATAGTGAAGGCGTAGACTCAGGTTTTCCGGGTCTCTATGCTTTTGTTTGGACAGGTTTCTCAATTTCTTTCTTAGATTTTTGCATTCTTCATCAAACCATTTGTCATTGTTGTTCATTTTCTTCGGTTTTCTAATTGAGATTTTTAGATTTGATAGGGAAGCTGAGAGGTCGAATATACTGTTAAGATTTTCTACTGCCAAGTTTACACCTTCACTATTACAGTGGAACATTTTACCCAGGAAATTGTCTATAAGGGATTGAATTTGTTGTTGCCTAATTGTTTTTTGGTAGGTTTCCAAACTGCATTCCTTCCATCTATAGCATTTCTTAATGTTACTCAGTTCCTTTGGCTTTGATGCCTCATGATTGAGTATTGCTCTGTTCAAGTAGAATGTGATTTTGCTGTGATCTGATAGGGGTGTCAGTGGCTGACTGTGAACGCTCTGAGAGACTCTGGGTTGAGGTCAGTGATGAAGTAGTCTACAGTAGTCTACAGTACTACTGCCAAGAGATGAGATTGAGGTGTACCTACCATAGGAGTCCCCTCGATGCCTACCATTGACTATGTACATACCCAGCGTGCGACAGAGCTGCAGTAGATGTGACCCGCTTTTGTTGGTTGTGTTGTCATAGTTGTGTCTAGGGGGGCATATGTGGGAGGGAATGCTGTCACCTGCAGGCAGGTGTTTGTCCCCCTGTGTGCTGAGGGTGTCAGGTTCTTGTCCTGTTCTGGCATTTAGGTCACCACAGACCAGTACATGTCCCTGGGCCTGGAAACTATTGATCTCCCACTTTAGGATGTAGAAGCTGTCTTCATTAAAGTATGGGGATTCTAGTGGGGGGATATAGGTAGCACACAGGAGGACATTTTTCTCTGTTAAGATAATTTCCTTTTGAATTTCTAGCCAAATGTAAAATGTCCTGTTTTGATTAATTTAATGGAGTGAGTTCGGTCTGCTCTATACCAAATTAGCATACCCCCCCTGAGTCACTTCCCTGTTTCACACCTGGTAGTTTGGTGGATGGGACTACCAGCTCTCTGTAACCTAGAGGGCAACCAGTGGGCCTGTCTCCTTTATATCAGGTTTCTTGTAGGATGACACTGTCTGTATTACCGATTTCTTTGATGAAGTCCATGTTCCTGCTCTTCAGGCCAAAGGCAGATGACCTCAGGCCTTGGATATTCAAGGATGAGATAGTGAAGGCTTTGAGTTCCATAAAGTGTCCAATGTTGTCGGTTTTATGGTTTGGCCTCAGGCCAGTAAGTGTGAGCAGAGCCCGCTGAGCATCTGGTACATGCCATTGGCTTGGGCTAGTGTAAGAGTGGAGGTTGGGCCCGCTCACAGCCTGGGCGTATCTGTGACTTCCATGTTTCAGGCCCTCTTTGCGGGGGTAGGGTGCATGGGGTGGGCAGGAGGGGCATAGGTCTGATCTGAGGGGGCCTAAATGGGGTGTGGGCATGGTTGACTTGGGGGGTGTTGATTGGTTGGAGTGAGGATGTGGCTGATGGTGCTGGGAGGGTGTCTCACTGGTCTGGGCAGGGTGTCTATTGATCTGTTGCTCCTGTGTGAAGTGTTGGGGATACGTTTGAGAGCGATGTCCTTTAGAGTCCGGGCAAAGGTGGGCACTGCTGCCTTGTAGAGGTGGACCTGGTCATAGAGGCTGTTCAAGTCCAGGGTGGAGTGGTGGGCACTACTGCCTTGTAGAGGTGGACCTGGTCATAGAGGCTGTTCAAGTCCAGGGTGGACCTGGTCATAGAGGCTGTTCAAGTCCAGGGTGGACCTGGTCATAGAGGCTGTTCAAGTCCAGGGTGGACCTGGTCATAGAGGCTGTTCAAGTCCAGGGTGGAGTGGTGGGCCAGGAAAACATTTGGTTTTGAGGCACAGTCACGGGAAATACTTGCGTGGCAGAGTGGAAGTCTTTTCGTCATTCCGTGGTAGCGTCTCTCTCTCTCTCCTCGTTCTCTCTTTCCTCGTTCTCTCTTTCCTCGCTCTCTCTCTCTCTTTCTCTCTCAATGAAAACCATTGTATCAATATGCCAAAGCAACAATGTATACAATATATGTAATACAATTATAAACAATAATATAAAATGGCAGTAAATAATAAAACATTAACAATAAAATGGTAACAGTCAATAGTAGAATGTAATGTAATAAATATAAATATGGAAAATGAAACTATAGATAACGGTCATCTTCACTCTCTTACATCTCTCTCTCCTCGCTCTCCCCCCCCTCCCACCTCTCTCCGTTCATCTCTCTCTCGTCCCCTCTCTCTTCCCTTTTCTTTCTCTCTCTCTCGCTTCCTACTACTACAAGATTTACCAACAATTGAAGTTTAATATGTCAAATGTTTCTACAAGATAATAACCACTAGCATCACATAATCACTAACCACCACACATGCTCAGACTCACCTCAGCTGTGAGATGTAGGGCAGACACTGAAGGAAACTCCTCACTTCACTCTCTTCATCTGACCAGCCCTTCAGCTCTACTGGTTTCTTCTCTGGTCGGAGTTTCAGCACTTCTAGGAGGAGGTAGGCCTTTCTCTCTGAGAGGTCTATGGACCAGACTGCAGGAGATGACAGGTAAACTGGCTGTGATGCTGGAAGGACACTCCTGCCTGTTTGAGTCTCATAGTCCTTCACATGTGAGTACAGATCCAGCAGGAAATCACATTTCTGAAAGCGATATACTTTAGACAGTGACAACATTTTCTGAACAGTTGTTTGTATGGTTCCTCTCTCATGGATAACTGCTTGAAGACACAGATTCAGTAGGAATGTCTTCTCTCTCTTTCTTGTCTCTATATTATGCTTCAGTAGAGGAAATCTGAACAAACAGTTTAAAACACAGATGATAAACAGGTGAGTGACGAGGACTGATATGAGTAACAGGGTTGGGGAACTGAAAACTAATAGCACCACATGACTCCATCTTTTAAAACAATACAACTATAAATTGGAAATTTGTTCAATTTAAATCCCTAGTGAATTAGAGTTTCTACAGCTTCTTCATATGTGCATGTATTAACAAGATAAAGACAGTGTAAAACATGAATACTATCTACACCAGGTCAGTGATATATGGACTCTTGTTGGATAAACTCACTCACCTCAGCTGTGAGATGTGGGGCAGACACTGAAGGAAACTCCTCACTTCACTCTCTTCATCTGACCAGCCCTTCAGCTCTACTGGTTTCTTCTCTGGTTGGAGTTTCAGCACTTCTAGGAGGAGGGAGGCCTTTCTCTCTGAGAGGTCTATGGACCAGACTGCAGGAGCTGACTGGTAAACTGGCTGTAATGCTGGAAGGAAACTCTTGCCTGTTTGAGTCTCATAGTCCTTCACATGTGAGAACAGATCAATCAGGAAATCACTCTGTTCAGAACTGTCTCCATAGGGAAAAGGAAAGGTGCTGTAAGTCCACACTGATGATACCAGCTTCAGTGTCTTCTCTCCTGTCTGCTCCTCCCACTCTGCTGCTTGAGACAGGAGATCCACCAGGAACTTGATCTGCTTTGAGGGAACAGACCTCCATGGACAGAAACTGCAACAAGGACAGTAACAGCTGATTCAGACATGGATGAACACATGAAACCAGTCATAGATAAAGATATACCAATCAGAAAGGAGGCTCTCTGGGGGGCAGTTTGATAGTGGTGATGCTGCACAACCTTGGTTTATTCTCTCTTCCCTCTCTCTCTTCTCTCTCCTCTTGCTCTCTTCCTCTGATCCCTTTCTCTCTATCTCTCTATTCCCGCTCTTCCCTCTTCCTCTTGTCTCTCTCCCTCTTCCCTCTCTCTCACTCTTCCCTCTCTCTCACACTTTCCCTCTTCCCTCTCTCCCTCTCCCCCGTCTCTCTCTCTCTTCCCCCTATCTTCCCTTACTCTCTCTTCTCTCTCCTCTCTCCCCTCTCTCTTCCTCTCCATCTTAACTTTCCCCTCTCTCTTACCTCTCCCCTCTCTCTCTCTTACCTCTCCTCTCACTTCCCTCTACCCCTTTTCTCTCTTTCTACCCCCTCACTCTCTCGTCACTCTCTCTTTCTTCGCACTCTCTCTTCCCCCTCTCTCTCTCTTCCCTCTCGCTCTCTCCCCTCTCTCTTTCCTCACCTCTCTCCTCCCTATCTTCCCTCTCTTTCCTCTATTCACTCCTTCTTCTTTCTCTTCACTCCTTCTTTCTCTTCCCTCCCTCTTCTTTCACTTCCCTCCTCTTCTTCCCTCTCTCTCTCGTCCCTCTCTCTCTCTCGTCCCTCTCTCTCTCGTCCCTCTCTCTCTCTCTCTCGTCCCTCTCTCTCTCTCGTCTCTCTCTCTCTCGTCCCGCTCTCTCTCTCTCGTCCCGCTCTCTCGTCCCGCTCTCTCTCTCGTCCCTCTCTCTCTCTCGTCCCTCTCTCTCTCTCGTCCCTCTCTCTCTCTCGTCCCTCTCCCTCTCTCATACATCCCTCTCTCTCGTCCCTCTCTCTCTCTCCCTCTCTCGTCCCTCTCTCGACCCTCTCTCTCTCTCGTCCCTCTATCGTCCCTCTCTCTCTTCCATCTCTTCTCTCTCTCCCCCTCTCTCTCTCTCTCTCTTCCCTCTCTCTCTCTCTCTCTCCTCTCTATCCCCCTTGTCTCTCTCTTCCCTCTCCTCTCTCTCTTTCCTCTCCTCTCTCTCTCCCACCCCTTCCCTCTCTTCTCCCTCTCTCTCTTCCCTCTCTCTTATCCCCCTCTCTCTCTCTCTCATCTCTCTCTCTCCCCCTCTCTCATCTCTCTCTCGTCCCTCTCTCTCTCTCTTCTCTCTCTCTCTCTCTTCCCTCTCTCTCTCTCTCTTCCCTCTCTCTCTCTCTCTTCCCTCTCTCTCTCTCATCTCTCTCTCTCTCTCATCTCTCTCTCTCTCTCTCTCATCTCTCTCTCTCCCCCTCTCTCATCTCTCTCTCCCCCTCTCTCATCTCTCTCTCGTCCCTCTCTCTCTCTCTTCTCTCTCTTCCCTCTCTCTCTTCTCTCTCTCTCTCTTCCCTCTCTCTCTTCTCTCTCTCTCTCTTCCCTCTCTCTCTTCTCTCTCTCTCTCTTCCCTCTCTCTCTCTCTCTCTCTCCCCCTCTCTCATCTCTCTCTCTCCCCCTCTCTCATCCCTCTCTCTCTCTCTCTCCCCCTCTCTCATCCCTCTCTCTCTCTCTTCCCTCTCTCTCTCTCTTCCCTCTATTCATCCCTCTCTCTCTCTCTCTTCGCTCTATTCATCCCTCTCTCTCTCTCTCTCCCCCTCTCTCTCTCTCTTCTCTCTTCCGTCTCTCCCCCTCTCTCTCTCTCTTCTCTCTTCCGTCTCTCCCCCTCTCTCTCTCTCTTCTCTCTTCCGTCTCTCTCTCTCTCTCTCTCTCTCTCTCTCTCTCTCTCTCTCTCTCTCTCTCTCTCTCTCTCTCTCTCTCTCTCTCTCTCTCTCTCTCTCTCTCTCTCTCTCTCTCTCTCTCTCTCTCTCTCTCTCTCTCTCTCTCTCTCTCTCTCTCTCTCTCTCTCTCTCTCTCTCTCTAGTGCTTTACACAGCAGCAGACTTTATTATTGTTTTCAATGCTTTTCCCTTTGAGGTTCAGCGTGGCTGGACTATCATTGCCCTGCCAGACGTATTAGGGTTGACATTTTAGTTAAAGGGAGGTTTCTTGACAGTTTATTGTGTCTTATTATTTGAACTGTATATATGTGGTACTAATGACATGTGGCCCAGAAGATTGTGGACATTTTAAGGACTTTGTTTGTCTATGACCCCCCACCATTCATACCCTCTGCACTCCTCCACTGGGAGGTAATACAGATTACTGCAAATCCTCTCATGTTGATGACTGGGTTCTTTCTTGTAAATTGTTCTATGAAGTTGCCGTTAAATTGCTCTGCCATCATTATTGTATGAGGTATTATTGGTGGGGTTCCCCCTGTGCTGTGATGGGTGTTTTATATGGTGTGTCTTATCTTTCCTCTCCACTGGCTATCTGGCTAACAGGCTACACTCTAGACAGTCTCTTCTGCTGATGTGTGTGTGTCTGGTAGTGGGTCTCTCTCTATCATACTCTTTTCCTTTCTACAGGGTTAATACCTGCCTGGCGCCCCAACAAAATCTTTACCTTTACCCCTATCTAACAATACTGCTACAAGATTTACCAACAGTTGAAGTTTTATTTGTCAAATGTTTCTACAAGATAATAACCACTAGCATCACATAATCACTAACCACCACATGTTCAGACTCACCTCAGCTGTGAGATGTAGGGCAGACACTGAAGGAAACTCCTCACTTCACTCTCTTCATCTGACCAGCTCTTAAGCTCTACTGGTTTCTTCTCTGGTTGGAGTTTCAGCACTTCTAGGAGGAGGGAGGCCTTTCTCTCTGAGAGGACTATGGACCAGATAGCAGGACTGGCTGACTGGTAAACTGTCTGTAATGCTGGAAGGACCCTCCTGCCTGTTTGAGTCTCATAGCCCTTCACATGTGAGAACAGATCCAGCAGGAAATCACATTTCTGGTTGTGATTTACTTTAGACAGTGACAACACTTTCTCTACAGTTGTTTGTATGGTTTCTCTCTCATGGAGAGCTGCTTGAAGGCACAGATTCAGTAGGAATGTCCTCTCTCTCTTTGTCCTCTCTTCAGGGGATCTTCTCTGATCCTGTGGTGGAGTAAAACTGCAAGAACAGTTTAACAACAAATAGATTAATATGTGAGAGATATGATATGCATTTCTGATGGTCACATTATGGAGGGTAAAATACAATGACTATCTTTCTAAACTCAACATTCACTTCAATTGTTCCTTAAAATCATGACTACAAAGACTGCATATTTTCCAAACAGTATGTGTATATTTAATTATTAAGTTACTGCAGAAAGCTACAAGCATCATCTCTAAAGGGAAATACAGGGATAGACAACTACAACCCCTGAAATGTCTCTCTCTAACTTTCTCTTTCTCTTACTTCACTCTCTCTCTCTTCCCTCTCGCTCTCTCTCTCTCTTCCCTCTCGCTCTCTCTCTCTCTTCCCTCTCGCTCTCTCTCTCTTCCCTCTCGCTCTCTCTCTTCCCTCTCGCTCTCTCTTCCCTCTCACTCTCTCTCTCACTCACTATCTCTCTCACTCACTCTCCCTCGCTCTCTCTCTCACTCACTCTCCCTCGCTCTCTCTCTCACTCGCACTCTCCCTCGCTCTCTCGCTCTTCCCTCTCGCTCTCTCTCTCTCTTCCCTCTCACTTTCTCTCTCTCTCTCTTCCCTCTCACTTTCTCTCTCTCTCTCTCTATCTCGTCCCTCTCTCTCTCTCTCGTCCCTCTCTCTCTCTCTCTCTCTCGGCCCTCTCTCTCTCTCGCCCCTCTCTCGTCCCTCTCTCTCTCTCTCTCGTCCCTCTCTCTCTCTCTCGTCCCTCTCTCGCTCTCTCGTCCCTCTCTCGCTCTCTCGTCCCGCTCTCTCTCATCCCTCTCTCTCTCATCCCTCTCTCCCTCTCTCCCTCTCTTGTCTCTCCCTCCTCTCTCCCTCCTCTCTCCATCTCTCTCTCCCTCTCTCTCTCTCTCTCGTCTCTCGTCCCCCTCTCTCTCTTTCTCGTCCCTCTCTTTCTCGTCCCTCTCTCTCTCGTCCCTCTCTCTCTCGTCCCTCTCTCTCTCGTCCCTCTTTCTCTCGTCCCTCTCGTCTCTCGTCCCTCTCGTCTGTCTCTCTCTCTCTCTCTCTCTCCCTCTCTCTCTCGTCCCTCACTCTCCCTCTCTCCCTCTCTCCCCTCTCTCGTCCCTCTATCTCTCTCGTCCCTCACTCCCTCTCTCGTCCCTCTCTCGTCCCTCTCTCTCTCGTCCCTCTCTCTCTCTCGTCCCTCTCTCTCTCTCGTCCCTCTCTCTCTCTCGTCCCTCTCGTCTGTCTCTCTCTCTCTCTCGTCCCTCTCTTTCGTCCCTCCCTCTCCCTCTCTCTCTCTCCCTCTCGTCCCTCTCTCTCTCGTCCCTCTCTCTCTCTCGTCCCTCTCTCTCTCTCGTCCCTCTCGTCTCTCGTCCCTCTCTCTCTCTCGTCCCTCTCTCTCTCTCGTCCCTCTCTCTCTCGTCCCTCTCTCTCTCTCGTCCCTCTCTCTCTCGTCCCTCTCTCTCTCGTCCCTCTCGTCTCTCGTCCCTCTCGTCTGTCTCTCTCTCTCTCTCGTCCCTCTCTTTCGTCCCTCCATCTCCCTCTCTCTCTCTCTCCCTCTCGTCCCTCTCTCTCTCGTCCCTCTCGTCTCTCGTCCCTCTCTCACTCTCTTCTCTCTCCCTCTCCCAACTCTCTCTTCTCTCCCTTCCATCTCCTCTCTCCCCTCTCTCCCCCCTCTCTCTCGTCCCTCTCTCTCTCTCTCGTCCCTCTCTCGTCCCTTTCTCTCTCTCTCGTCCCCCTCTCTCTCTCTCTCTCGTCCCTCTCTCTCTCTCGTCCCTCTCTCTCTCTCTCTCTCTCTCTCGGCCCTCTCTAGCCCCTATCTCTCTCGTCCCTCTCTCTCTCGTCCCTCTCTCTCTTTCTCTCATCCCTCTCTCTCTCTCTCGTCCCTCTCTCTCTCTCGTCCCTCTCTCTCTCTCGTCCCTCTCTCTCTCGTCCCTCTCTCTCTCTCGTCCCTCTCTCTCTCCCTCTCTCTCTCACTCTCCCCCTCTCGCTCTCTCTCTCTCTCTCTCACTCTCCCTCTCTCTCTCTCTTCTCTCTCATCCCCCTCTCTCTCTCTCTCTCTCTCTCTTCTCTCTCATCCCCTCTCTCTCTCTCCAGTGCTTTACACTGCTGCAGACTTTATCAATGTTTTCAATGCTTTTCCCTTTGAGGTTCAGCGTGGCTGGACTATCATTGCCCTGCCAGACGTATTAGGGTTGACATTTTAGTTAAAGGGAGGTTTCTTGACAGTTTATTGTGTCTTATTATTTGAACTGTATATATGTGGTACTAATGACATGTGGCCCAGAAGATTGTGGACATTTTAAGGACTTTGTTTGTCTATGACCCCCCACCATTCATACCCTCTGCACTCCTCCACTGGGAGGTAATACAGATTACTGCAAATCCTCTCATGTTGATGACTGGGTTCTTTCTTGTAAATTGTTTCTAGGAAGTTGTTGTTAAATTGCTCTGCCATCATTATTGTATGAGGTATTATTGGTGGGGTTCCCCCTGTGCTGTGATGGGTGTTTTATATGGTGTGTCTTATCTTTTCTCTCCGCTGGCTATCTGGCTAACAGGCTACACTCTAGACAGTCTCTTCTGCTGATGTGTGTGTGTCTGGTAGTGGGTCTCTCTCTATCCTACTCTTTTCCTTTCTACAGGGTTAATACCTGCCTGGCGCCCCAACAAAATCTTTACCTTTACCCCTCTCTAACAATACTGCTACAAGATTTACCAACACGAAGTTTAATATGTCAAATGTTTCTACAAGATAATAACCACTAGTATCACATAATCACTAACCACCACATGTTCAGACTCACCTCAGCTGTGAGATGTAGGGCAGACACTGAAGGAAACTCCTCACTTCACTCTCTTCATCTGACCAGCCCTTCAGCTCTACTGGTTTCTTCTCTGGTTGGAGTTTCAGCACTTCTAGGAGGAGGGAGGCCTTTCTCTCTGAGAGGACTATGGACCAGATAGCAGGACTGGCTGACTGGTAAACTGTCTGTAATGCTGGAAGGACCCTCCTGCCTGTTTGAGTCTCATAGCCCTTCACATGTGAGAACAGATCCAGCAGGAAATCACATTTCTGGTTGTGATTTACTTTAGACAGTGACAACACTTTCTCTACAGTTGTTTGTATGGTTTCTCTCTCATGGAGAGCTGCTTGAAGGCACAGATTCAGTAGGAATGTCCTCTCTCTCTTTGTCCTCTCTTCAGGGGATCTTCTCTGATCCTGTGGTGGAGTAAAACTGCAAGAACAGTTTAACAACAAATAGATTAATATGTGAGAGATATGATATGCATTTCTGATGGTCACATTATGGTGGGTAAAATACAATGACTATCTTTCTAAACTCAACATTCACTTCAATTGTTCCTTAAAATCATGACTACAAAGACTGCATATTTTCCAAACAGTATGTGTATATTTAATTATTAAGTTACTGCAGAAAGCTACAAGCATCATCTCTAAAGGGAAATACAGGGACAGACAACTACAACCCCTGAAATGTATTTATCCAACTCACCTCAGCTGTGAGATGTAGGGGAGACACTGAAGGAAACTCCTCACTTCACTCTCTTCGTCTGACCAGTCCTTCAGCTCTACTGGTTTCTGCTCTGGTTGGAGTTTCAGCACTTCTAGGAGGAGGGAGGCCTTTCTCTCTGAGAGGTCTATGGACCAGACTGCAGGACTGGCTGACTGGTAAACTGGCTGTAATGCTGGAAGGACACTCCTGCCTGTTTGAGTCTCATAGTCCTTCACATGTGAGAACAGATCCAGCAGGAAATCACATTTCTGGTTGTGATATACTTTAGACAGCGACAACACTTTCTCTACAGCTGTTTGTATGGTTTCTCTCTCATGGAGAGCTGCTTGAAGACACAGATTCAGTAGGAATGTCTTCTCTCTATTTGTCCTCTTTATGTCCTTCAGTAGAGAAAATCTGTTAAAAGATTTTATGAAGATAAATGATTAAATCCGGAAACTTAACCATTAGGGAGTAGATGTTGTGTGGACCTGGGAAGAGAGGAATGTCTCATTAACTCATGTTTGAACCGACCCGGCTGTAAATCTGGTGAGACAGAGCTCTCGTATCTTGGGGAGATTGAAACTGTCAGCTGAGTGGTAATAAACTGTGGTGGGACTTCAGGAGAAAAAAGAGAGAATCCTAATGTTAGTGTGTATGTATGTGCGTAGGTTAAAATAATATTATATAAGGAACGTCTTTGTATATGCACAGCAGAGCTCTCGCTAATAAACTTGGATTTGATCAATTGTGAGCTGGGAATTCTGTCTGTTTAATTTAAGACCAGAACTTTACCACCTCTGGGTAGCAGACCGATTAAGAGAATTTACATTTATGAACATTGATTACAAAATTCTATAACAAAATCTGAACAAACAGTTTAAAACAGAGATGATAAACAGGTGAGTGATGAGGACTGATATGAGTAACAGGGTTGGGGAACTGAAAACTAATAGCACCACATGACTCCATCTTTTAAAACAATACAACTATGAATTGGAAATTTGTTCAATTTAAATCCCTAGTGAATTAGAGGTTCTACAGCTTCTTCATATGTGCATGTATTAACAAGATAAAGACAGTGTAAACCATGAATACTATCTACACCAGGTCAGTGATATATGGACTCTTGTTGGATAAACTCACTCACCTCAGCTGTGAGATGTAGGGCAGACACTGAAGGAAACTCCTCACTTCACTCTCTTCATCTGACCAGTCCTTCAGCTCTACTGGTTTCTTCCCTGGTTGGAGTTTCAGCACCTCTAGGAGGAGGGAGGCCTTTCTCTCTGAGAGGTCTATGGACCAGACTGCAGGAGCTGACTGGTAAAGTGGCTTCAATGATGGAAGGATACTCCTGGCTGTTTGATTCCTATTGTACTTCACATGAGAGTACAGATCCAGCAGGATGTCATATCTCTCAGTTTGATACACAGAGAACAGTGACAGCAGTGTGTTCACAGTTCTCTGGAATGTTTCTGTGTGATCTAGTGCTGCTTGTAGACACAAATCTAGTAGGACTGCTTTCTCTTCTGTCTCCAGTCTTTCAGGGGATCCTCTCTGATGTTGTAGAGGGGTAAACCTGTGACCCATAAAACACAAGAATGTCTATGTTCAGATAGAAGCATGGAGAATGTGACTGCTGCCTCTTTAACAGACTGAATACTGTTGTCATGTGTGTCTCTTGTGTTGTTGTAATGTCTTCTTTAAAAAATACTACCATACTAGACTGCAGACTTTACTGTAGTGTTTTGGATACTTTATTGTAGTATTCTATAGTAAAGTGAAAGTATTTGTTCATGTGGGCAGTGAAGTCTGTTCTCAATCAGGGACAGCTGTCTACCGTTGTCTCTGATTAGGAATCATACTTAGGCAGCATGTTTTCCCACCTTAGGTTGTGGGATGTTGTTTTTTTGTTCTGTGACATTTTGTTTGTTGTTTTAGTGAGAAATAAAGATCATGAACACGCTGTGTTACGAAACAGCCCTATCTGGTGCAACAAACACAGAGACAGGAACAATCACCCACAAAACCCAACACCAAACAGGCTACCTAAATATGGTTCCCAATCAGAGACAATGACTAACACCTGCCTCTGATTGAGAACCATATCAGGCCAAACACAGAAACAGATAAACTAGACACACAACATAGAATGCCCACTCAGATCACACCCTAACCAAACAAAACATAGAAACATACAAAGCAAACTATGGTCAGGGTGTGACACGCTGCACCTTGGTCAACTTCTTCCGACGAGCGATACAAGTCCAGGCATTTATATATCTATTGTAGTCATACTTTAAAAGCCTTTTCAAAATCTACATACTGCACTACAACAACAGAAACAGACATACTGCACTACAACAACAGAAACAGACATACTGCACTATAACAACAGAAACAGACATACTGCACTACAACAACAGAAACAGACATACTGCACTATAACAACAGAAACAGACATACTGCACTACAACAACAGAAACAGACATACTGCACTATAACAACAGAAACAGACATACTGCACTACAACAACAGAAACAGACATACTGCACTACAACAACAGAAACAGACATACTGCACTACAACAACAGAAACAGACATACTGCACTACAACAACAGAAACAGACATACTGCACTATAACAACAGAAACAGACATACTGCACTACACTATAACAACAGAAACAGACATACTGCACTACAACAACAGAAACAGACATACTGCACTATGACAACAGAAACAGACATACTGCACTACACTACAACAACAGAAACAGACATACTGCACTACAACAACAGAAACAGACATACTGCACTACACTACAACAACAGAAACAGACATACTGCACTACAACAACAGAAACAGACATACTGCACTACAACAACAGAAACAGACATACTGCACTATAACAACAGAAACAGACATACTGCACTACACTACAACAACAGAAACAGACATACTGCACTATAACAACAGAAACAGACATACTGCACTACACTATAACAACAGAAACAGACATACTGCACTACAACAACAGAAACAGACATACTGCACTACAACAACAGAAACAGACATACTGCACTACAACAACAGAAACAGACATACTGCACTATAACAACAGAAACAGACATACTGCACTACAGCAACAGAAACAGACATACTGCACTACACTATAACAACAGAAACAGACATACTGCACTATAACAACAGAAACAGACATACTGCACTACAGCAACAGAAACAGACATACTGCACTACAACAACAGAAACAGACATACTGCACTATAACAACAGAAACAGACATACTGCACTACAGCAACAGAAACAGACATACTGCACTACACTATAACAACAGAAACAGACATACTGCACTATAACAACAGAAACAGACATACTGCACTACAGCAACAGAAACAGACATACTGCACTATAACAACAGAAACAGACATACTGCACTACAACAACAGAAACAGACATACTGCACTATGACAACAGAAACAGACATACTGCACTACAACAACAGAAACAGACATACTGCACTACACTATAACAACAGAAACAGACATACTGCACTACACTATAACAACAGAAACAGACATACTGCACTACAACAACAGAAACAGACATACTGCACTACAACAACAGAAACAGACATACTGCACTACACTACAACAACAGAAACAGACATACTGCACTATGACAACAGAAACAGACATACTGCACTACAGCAACAGAAACAGACATACTGCACTACAACAACAGAAACAGACATACTGCACTATAACAACAGAAACAGACATACTGCACTACACTATAACAACAGAAACAGACATACTGCACTACACTACAACAACAGAAACAGACATACTGCACTATGACAACAGAAACAGACATACTGCACTACAGCAACAGAAACAGACATACTGCACTACAGCAACAGAAACAGACATACTGCACTATAACAACAGAAACAGACATACTGCACTACACTATAACAACAGAAACAGACATACTGCACTACACTACAACAACAGAAACAGACATACTGCACTATGACAACAGAAACAGACATACTGCACTACAGCAACAGAAACAGACATACTGCACTACACTATAACAACAGAAACAGACATACTGCACTACAACAACAGAAACAGACATACTGCACTATAACAACAGAAACAGACATACTGCACTACAACAACAGAAACAGACATACTGCACTACAACAACAGAAACAGACATACTGCACTACAACAACAGAAACAGACATACTGCACTATAACAACAGAAACAGACATACTGCACTACAACAACAGAAACAGACATACTGCACTACAACAACAGAAACAGACATACTGCACTATAACAACAGAAACAGACATACTGCACTACAACAACAGAAACAGACATACTGCACTATGACAACAGAAACAGACATACTGCACTATAACAACAGAAACAGACATACTGCACTACAACAACAGAAACAGACATACTGCACTACAACAACAGAAACAGACATACTGCACTATAACAACAGAAACAGACATACTGCACTACACTATAACAACGCTGACCGATATGGTGCTGGATGATACTGATCGCTGACCGATATGCTGCTGGATGATACTGATCGCTGACCGATATGCTGCTGGATGATACTGATCGCTGACCGATATGCTGCTGGATGATACTGATCGCTGACCGATATGCTGCTGGATGATACTGATCGCTGACCGATATGCTGCTGGATGATACTGATCGCTGACCGATATGCTGCTGGATGATACTGATCGCTGACCGATATGGTGCTGGATGATACTGATCGCTGACCGATATGGTGCTGGATGATACTGACCGATATGGTGCTGGATGATACTCACCTGAGTTTGTTGATATTTGGTAGACACTTTAAGATGGTTTTGCTGAGAGCTTTACTGAGAACAGTTCTCTGATCCCAGTGTACACAGAGATGAACCCTCTCTAGACTCTGCTTCATCACTTCTTCTGCTCTCTCAAACACTCGTCCTTCACCCTGGACTGGAAGGTGCAACTCATTTCCACAGATACCAAGTAAGCTGGTGAAGTCCATCTCTGCCTCACTGCTCAGCAAAGTTGTCCAGAGTTGACACAACATTGACGGGTCAGATGAATCATCAGAGGATGGTCTTTAAAAGAGAATAGATTATAAATGAGATTATACAGATTATTTCAAAGTAGCATGACAAAGAAGTGCTTATAACTCAGTATCTGAAGGGAAGAGAATATAAGATATATATTTTTAAAGATGGGTTGCTTAGAATTAGACAAAACAAATATTACCCAAGATGTCTGACATGCATTGAAGGGTCAGATATATCATCAGAAAACAGATTAGATTTTTAATTTAAATCTTACATTTTTTGAAGTAGCCAAAGGTTTTGTAACTAACTCAGTAAATTACTGATAGTGTGTGTTGCATTCATCAAGATAACTTATTTGCAGGGATTTGGGGGTGATTTAATCAGTAGGGAAAAGTCTTGAGACAGTTTTTCAATTTACAGAGATACAAACAAGGACTTAAAGTAGTTGTATGGTTTGGTGATTACCAATCTTTATTTGACTAGGTTAGTTTGTACACAGATAATAACCTTACCCAAGATGTCTGACATTCTTCAGAGAGCCCAGTATCAGCCTTACTCCTTGGACTGACACAGTGCAGCCGTTCAGGTCCAAGCCAACCTTTCTCTCTGCAGACTGACTTGTCACATAAGAGACTGCACAGCACTGGTGAGGATCAAGATGTTCTCCACTCAGGTCTAGATGGTAGTTCAGTTTGTCCAGGAAAAGCTGACAGGCCTCAGTAGACTGATATTCATACAAGCACTGACACAAAAACAGAAGATCTATCTCAAACTCAGGATCACCACCTTCTACATGATCTTGGTTTGTTTGAGATGGAAGAAATGTGTTCACCACTTCCTTGAAGAACCAATCTGATGTCTTCTTGATCTGTTCAGCTGGAACTAGACTGTTTACCAATCTAGTATTCCTCTCATTCAGAAGCCCACACAGGAAAGGAATTAAGTGTTTTGTGTGTTTCCATTCTTCAGTTTGGCACTTCTCGAGAACCTCTCTGATTTTGTCTGGATTCTGTAAGAGCCAAAGGGCACCAAAGAACTCCTGCATTGTATAATGGAGAAATGCAGCGCAAGTGTCTGACTCTGTGGGTGAAATGTTAACCATAAATGCCCCCAAGAACGCAAAATGGACACTGCTTTCTTCACAACTCAGTGTTGTCAAGTTCATGTTTTTCTCATTTGTTGCATCAAAAGCAATTTCTGCCAAAGACAATATTTTCTCTCTGTTTTTTTTGAGACACTTGTTGTGATCTTCCAGTCGTTTGCCACTGTGTTTTTGGATGCAGTGATGGAGGATGTTAATGTACATTTCAGTTATAGTGCATGTCTGTTTAGAAGCCACTGATGTAGGGAAATAAATGCAGGCAACCACCATCAGTGCATACATTGGGACATGGCACAGACTGAACAACTCTAGGTTGTTTAACACACTGCTCAAGGAGTCAGGCTCAGCACTCAGCATCTGTGTTAAATAAGCCCTGATGGATTCATCACTGAACCCTTTCACCTCCACTCTGAACCAGTCTGTGGGCCAGTCTGTCAGGAAGTCTTCCGATTGATCTGGTCTGCATGTGGTCACAACCTTTGCATCCGGGAGGAGGTTCTCCACAAGGTCCTTTACTACCGACAGAGAGGAGAGGTCTGTGATTCCATCAAATATGATGACAACGTTTTCAGAGTTTTTCTTAATATCCTGTAACACTTCTTCTTTACTTTCGTTTGGCTCACTGTACATGTTAAAGAGAAGGTCCTCCAGGCTCATGGCTTTTCTGTGTGAAATGTCTCTCACGTCAAAATAAAACATGTAATCTAGTTCTCTGTGATCTTTCTCTGCCCAGAGGTTCAACATCTGATGGGTGACTGATGTTTTTCCAATTCCAGGTTTTCCAACCAGGAGGATTTTATTCTCATGTGTTTTAAGCAGGTCAGCTGGGGATGTTTCCTGTTTGGCCAAGGGGATGAAGCTCTTTAGTTTTTTAGGCCGAGCTTTCTTGCATTTTTTATTCTTCATTTTAATTTTAGAGAGAGATGAACACACATCTGTATCTAACACAAGAGGGGTGTAAGAGAACGTCCCATCATTTCTACATCTCTCTGGTAGGAGACTACAGCTTTGTGTCCATGCACCCTCTGTGATCTTCCGTGCTTTACATTTCAGCTGTGTCTGATATCTGTGACAGGGTTTTGAACCTAAAATAAGGGTATTAAGGGAAGAGAGAGTAAATGCACTGTGCCAACAAATCAAAGCCAATCTAAAGGACGAGAGAAAACCAGGATAGAAAACTACAAGGATACACTCTTCATAGATTAAATTGGATCTTTTGGGGATTCATGGTAATCAAAAACAAGAAGAACCGAGGGGGAGTAAAAACAAAAATGAACAATATCTATATATCTATAAAAACTCTGACATGTTTCAGCATGGATTACAATGACACAAATCTCTATTGAACATGCCATTATAATAAAGGCATTTTTACTTCATGAAAAGGACATTGTTCATCGTAAACAAGGATGACCAATCTAAAAAGGTACAACCCCCTTCAATGTGCTCTTCAAATAGCTTCCCCAGCACCATGGAACCAAAGGAATAGTGCCAAAAGTACAAACCCTGTTCACTGAGTCGCACAAAAATTAACCACACCTAAAATAATATTTGAAAGACACATTTCTATTTTCAGCCCAGCCATTTGTATACTATATAGTGTATACTAATAGGATACTATATGATAACTTACCAACAAGGTAGTCTGTCATCTCTGGGTCTTCCTCGAAGGGGAAGCAGCTGATCCATTGCTGTAAGTCAGCATCATCTAAGGTCCTCTTCCTTGTGATGTCTAGAATCGTCAGTAACTCGTAGCATGCAGCCTCTCCTTTGGCCGAGACCCAGTCCAGTATTTTTCTGGTTTGGTCAAAATGGTCAACTTCAGCCTGAATTTTACTGACTTCCTCCTCGTGAAGAACCTTGCGCTGGAACAGGTTTTCCACAATGAGGGGCAGATTCTGGAGCCTTCCAATGAGACGTCGCCTTCCATTTGTAATGTACTCTAAAGCAGATTGTCTTGTAGAAGCCATGTCTCAGGTTGTTACTGCAACATCACTGGTATGTTTCAACACGTTGGATCTCTGGAAGAAGACAGTACATAGTCAACAGTAGAACAGTCAAGTAATGATTAGGTTTAGTTATTCAATTATACATTTTATCCTATGTAAAATATATTAAATATATTAAATAAACATACAGCAACTAAATCAAATCAAATTGTATTAGTCACTCCGAACACAACAGGTGTGGACCTTACAGTGAAAAACTTACGAGCCCCGGCAGTTTTTTAAAAGTTTTTTATTATATTTTAATTTTGCATTTTCCAATTAAGAACATTCAAAACAAAGTGAAAGTGAAAAAGTGAAAAGATATTAGACAGCAATAGGACAAAGTGACAATAACAGACGAGCGTAAAAAAATAATAATAATAATAATTATATAAACAAACATACAATAAGAAAAATTCTATAAAAAAATTATGAGACATTGGATCACCTGCCGTAGGCTACATATTATACATTACGTGTGAAACATTATGTGAGGGTTATATATAGATTCAATCAATGAGCTGTGGGAGATTCTCCAAATAATCAATAAAATAAAAGGTTGCCAAATTCTGTAAAATGTCTTTAACTTATTCCTCAAGCAGTAAGTGATTTTCTCCAAAGAGATACAACTATTAATTTCCGATAGCCACATTGCAACTGGCAGGGAGGAATCCAATTTCCATTTCAAGGCAATACATTTCTTGGCAATCGCTAGCAATATTTCTGTTAGCTTTATAGTATGGCTTTGCCTAAGATTGGTGTTAGTAAAGTTACCCAGTAGACAGACCTCCGGGTCTAAAGGGAATGCAACCCCGTGAATTGAGGATAAGGTATCGCATACCCCCTGCCAGAAACCGTGTAGTTTTGAACACTGCCAAGTGGAATGGGGGAATGTTCCTTCATCTGAGCCACATCTAAAACGTAGGGAGGAGATATATGGGTTGAACTTGTGCAGTCTAGATGGGGTGATATAGAGCTGATGGAGGAAATTAAACTGGATCAGTCTGTATCTGGAGTTCAATGTGGATGTAACACCATCCCTGCATAGGTCACTCCATAGATCCTCATCAAGATCAATACCCAGATCTTTTTCCCATCTAAGTCGGGGTTTATCTAGCCCAGGCAGTGTTAGTCCTGCCATAAGAGCATCGTATACACGGGAAATGGTCCTGAACAGTGGTTGGTCTGCGTGGCAGAGTTGTTCAATAGGTGACGTCTTAGGTAGGTTCCATTGTCCCTTGAGAGTCACCCTAATAAAGTTTCGTAGTTGTAGGTAGCTAAAGAAGTCCCTGTTAGGCAAGTGGTATTTCTGTTTCAGCTGATCAAAAGACATAAGAACTCCCTCCTCGTAACAATGTTCCAGAAGAGTGATCCCCTTATCAGACCATGGTCTAAAGTTACTATTCTGGAAAAAACATAGGGATCAATCTATTGTTCCATAAAGGGGTTTTAGGGGAAAGGAATCCCCCTCGTCAGAACAGCTCATGCAGTTTGCACCATGCCAGGACAGAATGTATGATTAAAGGGTTGTCTGTGATGGTTTTTATAGATTTTCTGTCCCATTTGTAAAACAAATCTGCCCCAGTGTCATCATTTACCTCAAGCTTTTCAATGTTCAACCATGAGGGAGAGGGACCATTGTCAAACCTCTGAGCCAGAAACCTAGAATGTGCAGCCCAGTAGTACATTCTAAAATGGAGGAGGTTTAAGCCCCCTTGACTGTAATCAAGGGTCAGTTTATCCAGGCCAACCCTAGGGGTTTTGCCGTGCCAGATAAACCGTCTGGTCGAGAGAGGAAAAAAATGCTGTGGGAACAGGGATAGGGAGAGATTGAAACAGATATAGAAACCTGGGCAGGACATTCATTTTAATTACATTAATTCTACCCAGTAGAGTGAGAGGTAAGTCCATCCATTTACAAAGGTCAACCAACAAATTGGCCAGATTGAGTTTATAGAGGTTGTTCAGATTACCATCCACCATTGTGATTTTATCAAATTTACAAACACGGTACCTAAACCGAACTTTTCCAAGACGCGAAAGAGGTATGGCCATTCAACCCTATCAAAGGCCTTTTCAGCGTCGAGGGAGACTGCAACACTAGGTATTTTGTTTTTGTTAGCAAGGTGAATTATATCAAAGAACCTTCTGAGATTATTGGAGGACAATCTATTAATTATGAAGCCAGTCTGATCTGGGTTGACCAACAGGGGAAGACATGACTCCAGTCTCTTAGATAGCATCTTGGTGACCAGTTTACAATCTGTGTTAAGGAGAGAGATTGGTCTATAGGAGGCGCACTTTAGCGGGTTTTTCCCTTTCTTGTGGATTACAGTAATCACTGCTTGAGAGAAGGACTCTGGAAAGCAGTTGTCTTCTCTGGCTTTTTTAAGTACCTCCATAAGGTAGGGGACCAACAGCTCCCTAAATTATTTATAGAACTCTGGAGAGAAGCCATCCTCCCCAGGAGATTTATTAGAAGGTAAGGATTTAATGGCCTCCAACAATTCAGGAACTGAGAAGTGTTCACTCAGGCGCTAGCTGTCTTCCCCTGACAGGCATGGGAGGTTGAGGGAGGAGAGAAAGGAGTCGATCTCTGATAGATCATCACTTGATTGGGAAGTGTAGAGGTCTTCATAGTATTTCTTAAAAGTATTATTAATTTCAGTAGGGTCGAAAGATATCTCATTAGTAAGAGTTTCTATGGCATTAATTGTCCTCTTACTTTCCTCTGCTTTCAGTTGCCATGCCAATACTTTGTGAGCTTTCTCTCCAAGCTCGTAATAACGCTGTTTTGATTTAGTGATGGCCCTCTCAGCTTGATATGTGTTCAGAATATTATATTTAAGTTTTTTATTTACCAAAAGCCTGTATAGATCTTTAGCCGGGCCTCTTTGGTAGGTTTTCTCAGAGATTTCAGATTCAAGGACAATCAGTTCCACACTGTGTTTTTTCTTCAGCCCTTTAGTATAGGAAATAATCCCCTCAGATAGGCCTTCAATGTGTCCCAAAGAATGAAGCTGTCAGGAGCAGAGGGTTTGTTTGTCAAAGTAAAAAATATTCATCTGCTCTTTGATGAATGCACAAAATTCAGGTTGCTTTAGGAGTGTAGAATTTAGTCTCCATCTATATGCTCCATTTACCTTGGTAGGAATGGAGATTGATAATACCAGAGGAGAATGGTCACTAAGCAATCTGGGGAGATACTCGACATCTAACACTCTATGAAACAGTTGTGTCGAAAGTAAAAAGTTATCTATGCGTGTGTGTGTCTTGTGTGGGTGTGAATAAAAAAGAGTAGTCCCTATCCTGTGGGTGCAACTATCTCCAGATGTCTAGTAAATTGAGATCTTTCATGAATGACAGCTTGCCGGCTTTGGTAAGAAAAGAGGGTTTATCAGAAGACCTATCAAGAACTGTATCTAAGCAAAAATTAAAATCTCCTCCAACCAGTAGCCATCCTGGTGGTGCAGAAGGGGATGTGTCTACTTATCAAAATTGCAGTTCCTCTTGCTTTGGAGTTAAAAGAGGATGCAAAAACTTGTCCTACCCATTCCCTCTTCAATTTCTTGTGTTCACTGGCTGTAAGATGTGTTTCTTGTAAAAACACAATGTCGGCCTTTAATTTCTTAAGGTATGTATAGACTCTTTTCCTTTTAATCGGGCTGTTAAGACCTTTTACGTTGAATGTGACATATTTTAGTGGATTAAGCATAGGTTGGGTTTCAAATATGTAACTGAATAGAAATCTATCATATGCAGATAATTAGGAAATGTTACAACTTTGGTTTTGAGCGCAAAAGTGACCTGTGTGTCTCTTTAGGAAGGAAACAATAAACATGGAAAAAAGGAAGAAAAATAATCAAAACCAAACTAAAACAACAATCAAACATGAACTTGTAGAGATACGTTGCTGCTCGCTTTTCCTCTCTTACTAAACCAAAAACCTAAATTGAAAACAAACGTTGATGAACTTATTGCTTCGCCCAGTAAACCAAAATATACTCTCCTGTAAATGTAATAGAACTCACCCCGGGAAGATACGGGAAGATACGGTTACCTATTCCCTATGTGGTGCACTACTTTTAACCAGAGCCCCATAGAGTTCTTGTTAAGAGTAGTGCACTATATAGGGAATAGGGTGCCGTTTAATGCAAGGCCCTGTTTTACAGGCCGCTCATTTTCCTGCCCCTCTACAACCTGTTTCTGCATAGACAGATGCAGAGGGCTTAGTTTGACGAGTGCTATGCTGCCTGGCGCGACGGCCAAGACAAATTGTTTCGGGGTTTTTAGTTGGCAGCTATAGTCTGGCTTTGGGAGCGTTTTTTAATGTTAAGTTTATGTGGTTATGAATGTTGTCTGGAGGTTGATAAAAACTCAGAGTTTTGAAGATACGGTTAGTTGAAAATGTACAAATCAATTATAGTGACCAGGAGATATCCGGATTGAACTGCTGGTAAGAGAAAACAAACGAACTGCACTTTATCCCCCAGAGAGGGGAGACGTTGCTCAGTTCTTTGAGAAAAATGTGCATTTCTCCCGGTGTGTTGAAGAGATGGCTTCGGCCTTTGTACTGAACTTTCATCCGCGCAGGGTGGATGAGGTAGCCGGTGATGTTCTTCTCCTTCAGTGCTTTGGCGGCAGGTCTGAACTGCCTGCGACGTCTGGCGAGATCCGCGCTCATATCTGGGAAAAGGCTGACCCTCTTTCCATCGATGGCTCTTGCGAGTTGCAGTATCTTCTCTCTGTCTTGGAAACGGAGGAACCTGATCAGGACGGCTCATAGGGGCTCATCTGGCCGGGGTTTCGGCGCTGATGTTCTGTGGGCGCGTTCGATTTCCAGCAGCTTGGTGAAGTTGATTTTGCCTAAGACTTTTGCACGCCCAATTTTTCAGTTTTTGATTTGTTAAAAAAGTTTGAAATATCCAATAAATGTCGTTACACTTCATGATTGTGTCCCACTTGTTGTTGATTCTTCACAAAAAAATACAGTTTTATATCTTTATGTTTGAAGCCTTAAATGTGGCAAAAGGTCGCAAAGTTCAAGGGGGCCGAATACTTTCACAAGGCACTGTATGTACATGTAGGTAGAGTTATTAAATCGATTAGATGTTCAGAAGTCTTATGGCTTGGGGCTAGAAGCTTCTTGGACCTAGACTTGGCACTCTGGTACCGCTTGCCGTGCGGTAGCAGAGAGAACAGTCTATGATTAGGGTGGCTGGAGTCTTTGACAATTTTTAGGAACTTCCTCTGACTCCACCTGGTATTGAGGTCCTGGATGGCAGGAAGCTTGGCCCCAGTGATGTACTGGGCCGTTCGCACTACCCTCTGTAGTGCCTTGCCGTTGGAGGCAGAGCAGTTGCTTATACCAGGCAGTGATGCAACCAGTCAGGATGCTCTCGATGGTGCAGCTGTAGAACCTTTTGAGGATCTGAGGACCCATGCCAAAACTTTTCAGTCTCCTGGGGGGGAATAGGCTTTGTCGTGCCCTCTTCACAACTGTCTTGGTGTGCTTGGACCATGTTAGCTTGTTGATAATGTGGACACCAAAGAACTTGAAGCTCTCAACCTGCTTCACTGCAGCCCCGTCAATGAGAATGGGGGTGTGCTCTGTCCTCTTTTTCCTGTAGTCCACAATCATCTCCTTTGTCTTGATCACGTTGAGGCAGAGGTTGTTGTCCTGGCACGACATGACCAAGTCTCTTACCTCCTCCCTAAAGGGTGTCACGTTGTTGTCGGTGATCAGGCCTACCACTGTTTTGTCATCGGCAAACTTCATGATGATGTTGGAGTCGTGCCTGGCTGTGCAGTCATGAGTGAACAGGGAGTACAGGACAGGACTGAGCACGCACCCCTGAGGGGCCCCCATGTTAAGGATCAGCGTGCCGGATGTGTTGTTACCTACCCTTACCACATGGGGGCGGCCTGTCAGGAAGTCCAAGATCCAGTTGCAGAGGGAGGTGTTTAGTCCTAGGGTCCTTAGCTTATTGATGAGCTCTGAGGGCACAATGGTGTTGAACGCTGAGCTGTAGGCAATGAATAGCATTCTCACGTAGGTGTTCCTTTTATCCAGGTGGGAAAGGGCAGTGTGGAGTGAAATAGAGACTGCATCATCTGTGTATCTGTTGGGGCAGTATGCAAATTAGGGTGGGGTCTAGAGTTTCTGGGATAATGGTGTTGATGTGAGCCACGACTAGCCTTTCAAAGCATTTCATGGCTACAGATGTGAGTGGGTCGGTAGTCATTTAGGCAGGTTACCTTCACATTAATGGTGGTCTGCTTGAAACATGTGGGTATTAGAGACTCGATCAGGGAGAGGTTGCAAAATGTCAGTGAAGACACTTGCCAGTTGGTCAGCGTATGCTCGCAGTACACGTCCTGGTAATCCATCTGGCCCTGCGGCCTTGTGAATATTGACCTGTTTAAAGGTCTTATTCACATCGGCTGCAGAGAGCGTGATCAGTCTTAAAGAACAGCTGGTGCTCTCATGCATGTTTCAGTGTTATTTACCTTGAAGCGAGCATAGAAGTAGTTTAGCTCATCTGGTAGGCTTGTGTCACTGGACAGCTCTTGGTTGTGCTTCCCTTTGTAGTCTGTAATGGTTTGCAAGACCTGCCACATCCAACGAGCGTCAGAGCCGGTGTAGTACGATTCGATCTTAGTCCTGTATTGACGCTTTGCCGGTTTGATGGTTCATCGAAGGGTATAGCAGGATTTCTTGTAGGCTTCCGGGTAGAGTCCCGCTCCTTGATAGCGGCAGCTCTAGCCTTTAGCTCAGTGCGGATGTTGCCTGTAATCCATGGCTTCTGGTTGGTGTATGTACGTACGGTCACTGCGGAGACGACATCAATGCACTTATTGATGAAGCCAGTGACTGATGTGGTGAACGCCTCAATGCCATCGGCGGAATCCCGGAACATATTCCAGTCTGTACAAAACAGTCCTGTAGCTTAGCATCTGCTTCATCTGACCACTTTTTCATTGATCTAGTCACTGATGCTTCCTGCTTTAGTTTTTGCTTGTAAGCAGGAATCAGGAGGATAGAATTATATGGTCAGATTTGCCAAATGGAGGGTGAGGGAGAGCTTTGTACGCGTCTCTGTGTGTGGAGTAAAGGTGGTCCAGAGTTTTTTTCCCTCTGGTTGTAAATTTAACATGCTGATAGAATTTTGGTAAAACAGATTTAAGTTTCCCTGCATTAAAGTCCCCGGCTACTAGAAGCGCCACCTCTGGGTGAGAGTTTTCCTGTTTGCTTATGTCGGAATACAGCTCATTCAATGCTGTCTTAGTGCCAGCCTCTGACTGTGGTGGTATGTAGACAGCTATGAAAAATACAGATGAAAACTCTCTAGGTAGGTAGTCTACAGTTTATCATGAGATACGCTACCTCAGGCGAGCAATAGCTCAAGACTTTCTTAGTTATCGTGCACCAGCTGTTATTTACAAAAATACAGCCAGCTGTATGTTGATAGTGTCGTCGTTCAGCCATGAAGCAAAAGATCTTACAGTTTTGGTATTTTAATCTTCTGCATAGGTCATCGATTTTATTCTCTAAAGATTGCATGTTTGCTAGCAGAATGAAAGGAAGTAGGGGTTTATTCGATCGCCTACGAATTCTCAGAAGGCAGACTGACCTCTGGCCCCTTTTTCTCCGCTTCTCTTCACGCAAATCACAGGGATCTGTTCCCGAGAAAGCAGTATATTGTTCATGTCGGGCTCATCACGATTCTGTCAGTGCATGGTGAGTAAATGCAGTCCTGATGTACAGAAGTTATTATCAGTCATAAGAGACGGTAGCGGCAACATTATGCACAAAATAAGTTTAAAAAATAAGTTACAAAACAAAGCAAAGAAACAAACAAAAAAACTGAATCGGTTGGGAACATGTAAAACATCAGGCTTCTTCTCCGGCGCCATCTTAACATGGAGTAAATGGATGGATGTAAAACAAGAGTATATTTGGGGTTCTGATTTGGGTCAAAGATGGATGACAGAAATAACAAAAACATTAGGTGTGGCAAAATCAACTATTTGGTACATTCCTAAAAATAAAGAACGCACTGGTGAGTTTAGGAACATCAGGAACACCAGAAGACCACGGAAAACAACTGTGGTGGATGACAGATTGAATGATTTCCCTGGTGAAGAAAAACCCTCCATAACAGTAGGCCAGATCAAGAACACCCTCCAGGGGGTAGGCATATCTGTGTCAAAGTCAACAATCAAGAGAAGACTTTGCCAGAGTAAATGCAGATGGTTTACCACAAGATGTAAACCATTGGTAAGCCTCAAAAACAGGAAGACCAGATTAGAGTTTTGCCAAAAAAACAGTTCTATACAGTTCTAGAACAAGATGAGACAAAGATCAACTTGTACCAAAATTATGGGAAGAGTATGGAGAATGGAAGGAACTGCTCATTATCCGAAGCATACCACCTCAACTGTGAAGCATGGGGGAGGTGGTGTTATGGGAATGTATTGGAACTGGTTCCCTTGTATTTATTGATGATGTGACCGCTGATAAAAGCAGCAGGATGAATTCTGAAGGGTTTAGGTCTAATGTTATTATCTGCTCAGATTCAGCCAAATGCTTCAAAACTCATTGGATGGCGCTTCACAGCGCAGATGGACAATGACCCGAAGCAATACTAAGAAAGCAAGCAAATACTTTTTTAAGGCAAAGAAGTGGAATATTCTGCAATGGCCAAGTCAATCACCTGACCTGAATCCAATTGAGCATCCATTTCACTTGCTGAAGGCAAAACGCACCAAGAATAAGGAGCTCGAGACAGCTCTGCAGTAAAGGCCTGGCAGAGAGAAGAAACCCATCTGGTCTATGGGTGTAATGGTTCTCTTCTTCCTCCTCCTCTGAGGAGGAGGTATAGCAAGGATCGGACCAAAATGCGGCGTAGTTGGTGTTCATGTTCTTTAATAAAGAAAAAACTCAAACATGAACATAATACAAAACAATAAACATGCAAAACTGAAACAGTCCTCTCTGGTGCAACAAACACAAAGACAGGAACAATCACACACAAGAGACCTAAAGAATATGGCTGCCTAAATATGGTTCCCAATCAGAGACAACGATAAACACCTGCCTCCGATTGAGAACCACTCTAGGCAACCATAGACTTACCTAGAGTACTACTCTAACCACAATCCCATACCTACAAACAACCCCAGACAAAACAAACCACATAAATCCCCATGTCACACCCTGGCCTAACCAAAATAATACAGAAAACACAGAATACTAAGGCCAGGGCGTGACAATGGGTTACAGTCTTCAGGCAGTCATTGACTGCAAAGGATTTGCAACCAAGTATTAAAACTCACAATTTATGTTAGTTTGTCCAATTACTTTCGAGACCCTAAAATTGGGGGCCTAAAATTGTTGTAATTCCTACACAGTTTATACAGTACTTTTGACAAAACCCTTAAATTAAAGATGAGTCTACACTTAAAGCACATCTTGATTGTTTCCTTTGCGTACAGATTTAAAATTATGCAAATTGTGTCATTGTCCAAATACTGAATATATGACATTTTACTGAACTAGAAGTACTGTTACTTATATGACATTTTAATGAAATAAAAGTTGTTATTATGTACAAAAAACTACAAGGAAAATAAAAAGTAGCTGATTTAGAAATAGTAATGTAAATATCATTTAGTTACTTAAAAAAAATACCTTGAATGTTGTTACACCTTAGATACATTGAGGAGAGGAATTAGTAGATACTAGGTTAATTTATTTGATGAGTTGAAACATCTGTAAAAAAAAAACTAAGGATTTGTATATATACAATGAACATTTAAAAAATAAACAATAAAAATGTATTGATGAATAAAAAAGCAATAAAGTTGCTTCAATAACAATTCAGACACCAGAAAAAAAACCATTTCACCCATTTAAATCATTCACACATTTTTAACTTCTTGCTTGTCCATGGGACTGTCTGATATTCACTCAATCACCCATGTAGACTCTTTCCCTCACTCCCACTATTCTTCACTCACAAGCTCCCTCACTCGCTCACCAGGGAGGGAATAAGTACTGAGTAAAGTAAAATAATACTCAGAAAAAGTTACTCAATTACAGTAATGACAGTATTTGTAGTTAGAAAAGTACCACCTATGAAATTATATTAGGAAACAGGATGCTAGGAATCCAGATTTCAGGAAATTAGGAAACAGAATATTAGGAATCAGGATATTAGGAAACAGATTAAATAATTTTCTATAGGCCTATAAGCCAACAAAATCTACTAGACAGCATTATGAACAGTATTTGCAAAAAAAACACAAGCAGTGGACAATTTCAGCTTAGCCACCCCCCCCCCCCCCCCCCACACACACATTTCAGCCCACTTATTTCTGTTTGGTTCCCAGTCCAGGGATCTCGAGCAAACAAACGGGAGAGCGTCATGCGAGTCTCACTGGAAATTTACAAATGAAATAAATTAGAGACAATATAATTTTCTTAACTTGAGTTGAAACCCCAAGTACAGTCTGTACCTAAAACGTATCACCTTATCGCCTCTAAAATGTAAATAAAACACTATAAAGAGTTTAGATAATGTGTCATTACATACCTCTTTGAAGGTTTGTGTCGAATTTTAATCGGGTTTTTCGGGAGGTGCTAAAGTGATCTTAGAAGTAAACAGCGGCTTTGAGAATGATGATCGCATGCAATGATGCAAAAAAATTACTAGGTATCCCCCCCTTACCCCATCACTGTCCATTTCTTGTTTTTAAAGGATGAGAGTAGTGCTCCACCTGGTGGAGAGAGATTGTAAGACAGAAATAGTTGCTTTATGCACGTCAAGATGTAACGGAGGGTCAGTTTTCTCAACTTTTCTCCAGTACTATAGAGCTGTTACCATGTCGATCAACGCTTGAATAGAAACGTAGTTCACACCCCCTATTTTGAAGGCAACACAGTCGCTACAGTCCCATTCATTTTCTTTGTAGCCTCGTTTGAACGTCGTGGTTACGCACATTTGTACAGAATGGGGTGAGTTTACATTACCCTGCCCCCAACCCAATGAACATGTAAATGTATCTGTTGCTGCTTTTACTTCCTGTCATGGGTCTGGATTGAAGATGTGAAGGTTAAGACAACCATCTAGCCTGCTGGCTAACGTTAGCATATAAAATACATTTTATTCATACATAGCTGACATAGCTAGCTGGTCAGGTTGAAGACAACCATCTAGACTGCTAGCTAACGTTAGCATATAAGATACATCTTATTCATACATAGCTAGCTGGTTGAAGATGGGAAAATTAAGACAAAGTAATAATGTAATAATAACAAAGTAATAACAAAGTAATAATAACAAAGTAATAACAAAGTAATAATAACAAAGTAATAATAACAAAGTAATAATGGTAAGTAATAATAACAACGTAATAATAACAAAGTAATAATGGTAAGTAATAATGATAAGTAATAATAACACATTAATAATGATAAGTAATAATAACAAAGTAATAATGATAAGTAATAATAACAAAGTAATAATAACAAAGTAATAATGATAAGTTATAATAACAAAGTAATAATAACAAATTAATAACAAAGTAATAACAAAGTAATAATAACAAAGTAATAATGGTAAGTAATAATGGTAAGTAATAATAACAAATTAATAACAAAGCAATAATGATAAGTAATAATGATAAGTAATAATAACAAAGTAATAATGATAAGTAATAATGATAAGTATTAATGATAAGTAATAATAACAAAGTAATAACAAAGTAATAACAAAATAATAATGATAAGTAATAATGCCATGCGGAAGGGTTAGAAAATGTGCTAATTAATAGGACCATTAGTAGTAGAGCAAAGAGTTATGGGATATTATAATCCTCTGGTCTTAACCTTTACATTCTGAACCATGGGTACACTCAAAATGGCCGCCAGTCCACCCTTTTATGACGTCATTGACTTGAATGGAGACGATCTAATCTATTCATTCTTATTTTTATGGTTAACAATATATTGGACGCTGCGCATGCGCGCATTGGCGTTATTGGTGGTAAACAATGTGAAGCCTGGAAAATAACTGGCAAAATTGTGTAGGCGGGTAGGCACCTTGTTTCCGAAAATGCTGTTACTGAATATCGATGATCCGTAACTCCAGATTCTATCATGTATCTGTAGACCTATAGAAACCGTCTGAACCTAATTTTTCTCCAAACCGGCCCCTAAGGCTGTGGTAGACAGTGGTAGGCTACGAGAAAACGCGTATTGCGCGCTGTCTACCACAGCCTTCGGGGCCAGTTTGGAGAAAAACACACTAAATTATAGGTGCCAGTTGGAGAAAAATTCGGTTCAGGCGGTTTCTATGAAGAAATCCACACACAAACCGGTCCTATTGACGACGGATTATTTTCCGGCCTCCACATTGTAGCCACCTGGGACGCCCATGCGCTTGGTCCTATACAGGGCTACACTGGGCACAGATGAGGTCTTTATAAATTATATTTATTCAATAATCGTTAATGGAAATGGCCATTGAACAGTTATATTGCAGTTATATTATCGATTTTCGACTCTCTCCCTCCGCCGCCTGAGTTAAGACTAGCAGGATTCATCCTAATGCGAATCAGTGGGTGACAATACAACCTGAAATTATATTATATAGCTTATAAGGAAACAAATCAAACTAGTTTATAACATTATACGTCCTATAGACAACTACATCTACTAGACAGCATGAACTTCTGATCCTAATGTTGACTAATTTTGACAATTCGTCAGATTCTCAATTTTCTGAACTTTTATGGAGTCTAGTCTGGACCAGCTAAAATGTAGCAAGTAGGGCCTAACCTTCATTTAACAGTTATTATGATCGATTGTTAGAAAAGCCTTACCTCGAGTCCCTGACATCTGTTTCTGCTGCACTCGTGTGTAGCGATATACCTATCGTACTTTCACTTTGACTTCCGTGTATAAAAATTGCTGAACCGCCCCAGCACGCATAGTTTTGGAACGTTCAGATACAAAATACACGATGTAGGACAAACATGCCTCAGACATTTAGAATAAGGAATCACATCTATTCATGGAATTTCTATCGTTTGACAACTGAAAGGTGTTTTGTTGTTGTAATCACCAGCAAGAACGCTGTCTCATGCTCTCAAGGGGTGTATTCAGTCCTACAGATCGTAGCAAAACGTTTTGCAACAAAAATGAGCGTTTCTCACTGGACAAGTTAAGGTTAGTCCCTCCCTGTTTCGGCCGGTTTGTTTCCGGTTGGTTCCTGATGAATATACACCAAGGCAACATTCAGTCGCCAAACGTTGTCTAATGTTGCAGATAGAATTACCAGATATAGAGCCGACCTGATTTACTATTCTTAATGTCAGAGAGGCATGTTTGTTCATAACATCAGAACGTCCCAAAACGTTGGGTCCTGTTCAGCGAACATGCCCCAGTTAGTTTAGTCCCAGGCAATGACTGAAAGTCCCAGGCAATTCATGAATTATGAATTATGTGGGTTGGTTGGTTGGCTGGTCTATTTGGCTCCCGAGTGGCTAGAGGTGCTAGAGGTGTCACTACAGACCCTGGTTCGATCCGGGCTGTATCACAACCGGCCGTGATCGCAAGTCCCATAGGGCGGCAAACAATTGACCGTGAAATTTGTTTGTTATTGACTGACTTGCCTAGTTAAATAAAGGTTATTCAAAGCTAAGATATTCAAAGCTAAGACATGCTTATTACACTAGTACTACAGGTATTAAATGACACTGTTAGTAGCTAAGGCAATAAACCAATAGTCTTATAGACCTGGTTACCATATAGTCTTATAAATCAAATCAAATGTATTTATATAGCCCTTTGTACATCAGCTGATATCTCAAAGTGCTGTACAGAAACCCAGCCTAAAACCCCAAACAGCAAGCAATGCAGGTGTAGAAGCACCTGGTGCTGGTTACTATATAGTCTGATAGACCTGGTTACCATATAGTCTGATAGACCTGGTTACCATATAGTCTGATAGACCTGGTTACCATATAGTCTTATAGACCTGGTTACCAAATAGTCTGATAGACCTGGTTACCATATAGTCTGATAGACCTGGTTACCATATAGTCTGATAGACCTGGTTACCATATAGTCTGATAGACCTGGTTACCATATAGTCTGTTAGACCTGGTTACCATATAGTCTTATAGACCTGGTTACCATATAGTCTTATAGACCTGGTTACCATATAGTCTGATAGACCTGGTTACCATATAGTCTTATAGACCTGGTTACCATATAGTCTGATAGACCTGGTTATCATATAGTCTGTTAGACCTGGTTACCATATAGTCTGATAGACCTGGTTACCATATAGTCTGATAGACCTGGTTACCATATAGTCTGATAGACCTGGTTACCATATAGTCTGATAGACCTGGTTACCATATAGTCTGTTAGACCTGGTTACCATATAGTCTGATAGACCTGGTTACCATATAGTCTGATAGACCTGGTTACCATATAGTCTGATAGACCTGGTTACCATATAGTCTGATAGACCTGGTTACCATATAGTCTTATAGACCTGGTTACCATATAGTCTGTTAGACCTGGTTACCATATAGTCTGATAGACCTGGTTACCATATAGTCTGATAGACCTGGTTACCATATAGTCTTATAGACCTGGTTACCATATAGTCTGATAGACCTGGTTACCATATAGTCTTATAGACCTGGTTACCATATAGTCTTATAGACCTGGTTACCATATAGTCTGTTAGACCTGGTTACCATATAGTCTGATAGACCTGGTTACCATATAGTCTTATAGACCTGGTTACCATATAGTCTGATAGACCTGGTTACCATATAGTCTGTTAGACCTGGTTACCATATAGTCTGATAGACCTGGTTACCATATAATCTTATAGACCTGGTTACCATAGTCTTATAGACCTGGTTACCATATAGCCTGATAGACCTGGTTACCATATAATCTTATAGACCTGGTTACCATATAGTCTTATAGACCTGGTTACCATATAGTCTGATATACCTGGTTACCATATAGTCTGATAGACCTGGTTACCATATAATCTTATAGACCTGGTTACCATAGTCTGATAGACCTGGTTACCATATAGTCTGATAGACCTGGTTACCATATAGTCTGATAGACCTGGTTACCATATAGTCTGTTAGACCTGGTTACCATATAGTCTTATAGACCTGGTTACCATATAGTCTGTTAGACCTGGTTACCATATAGTCTGATAGACCTGGTTACCATATAGTCTGTTAGACCTGGTTACCATATAGTCTGATAGACCTGGTTACCATATAATCTTATAGACCTGGTTACCATAGTCTTATAGACCTGGTTACCATATAGTCTGATAGACCTGGTTACCATATAGTCTGTTAGACCTGGTTACCATATAGTCTTATAGACCTGGTTACCATATAGTCTGATAGACCTGGTTACCATATAGTCTGATAGACCTGGTTACCATATAGTCTGATAGACCTGGTTACCATATAGTCTGATAGACCTGGTTACCATATAGTCTGATAGACCTGGTTACCATATAGTCTTATTGACCTGATTACCATATAGTCTGATAGACCTGGTTACCATATAGTCTGATAGACCTGGTTACCATATAGTCTTATTGACCTGATTACCATATAGTCTGATAGACCTGGTTACCATATAGTCTGTTAGACCTGGTTACCATATAGTCTGTTAGACCTGGTTACCATATAGTCTGATAGACCTGGTTACCATATAGTCTTATAGACCTGGTTACCATATAGTCTTATAGACCTGGTTACCATATAGTCTTATAGACCTGGTTACCATATAGTCTTATAGACCTGGTTACCATATAGTCTGTTAGACCTGGTTACCATATATTCTGATAGACCTGGTTACCATATAGTCTTATAGACCTGGTTACCATATAGTCTTATAGACCTGGTTACCATATAGTCTTATAGACCTGGTTACCATATTGTCTGATAGACCTGGTTACCATATAGTCTTATAGACCTGGTTACCATATAGTCTGATAGACCTGGTTACCATATAGTCTGATAGACCTGGTTACCATATAGTCTGATAGACCTGGTTACCATATAGTCTGATAGACCTGGTTACCATATAGTCTTATAGACCTGGGGACCATATAGTCTTATAGACCTGGTTACCATATAGTCTGATAGACCTGGTTACCATATAGTCTGATAGACCTTGATACCATATAGTCTGTTAGACCTGGTTACCATATAGTCTTATAGACCTGGTTACCATATAGTCTTATAGACCTGGTTACCATATAGTCTGATAGACCTGGTTACCATATAGTCTTATAGACCTGGTTACCATATAGTCTGTTAGACCTGGTTACCATATAATCTTATAGATCTGGTTACCATAGTCGTATAGACCTGGTTACCATATAGTCTGATAGACCTGGTTACCATATAGTCTGATAGACCTGGTTACCATATAGTCTTATAGACCTGGTTACCATATAGTCTGATAGACCTGGTTACCATATAGTCTTATAGACCTGGTTACCATAAAGTCTGATAGACCTGGTTACCATATAGTCTGATAGACCTGGTTACCATATAGTCTGATAGACCTGGTTACCATATAGTCTTTTAGACCTGGTTACCATATAGTCTGATAGACCTGGTTACCATATAGTCTGATAGACCTGGTTATTATATAGTCTTATAGACCTGGTTACCATATAGTCTTATAGACCTGGTTACCCTATAGTCTGATAGACCTGGTTACCATATAATCTTATAGACCTGGTTACCATAGTCTGATAGACCTGGTTACCATATAGTCTGTTAGACCTGGTTACCATATAGTCTGATAGACCTGGTTACCATATAGTCTGATAGACCAGGTTACCATATAGTCTTATAGACCTGGTTACCATATAGTCTGATAGACCTGGTTACCATATAGTCTTATAGACCTGGTTACCATATAGTCTGTTAGACCTGGTTACCATATAATCTTATAGACCTGGTTACCATAGTCTTATAGACCTGGTTACCATATAGTCTGATAGACCTGGTTACCATATAGTCTGATAGACCTGGTTACCATATAGTCTGATAGACCTGGTTACCATATAGTCTTATAGACCTGGTTACCATATAGTCTTATAGACCTGGTTACCATATAGTCTGATAGACCTGGTTACCATATAGTCTGATAGACCTGGTTACCATATAGTCTGATAGACCTGGTTACCACATAGTCTGATAGACCTGGTTACCATATAGTCTTATAGACCTGGTTACCATATAGTCTGATAGACCTGGTTACCATATAGTCTGATAGACCTGGTTACCATATAGTCTGATAGACCTGGTTACCATATAATCTTATAGACCTGGTTACCATAGTCTGATAGACCTGGTTACCATATAGTCTGTTAGACCTGGTTACCATATAGTCTGATAGACCTGGTTACCATATAGTCTTATAGACCTGGTTACCATATAGTCTGATAGACCTGGTTACCATATAGTCTGATAGACCTGGTTACCATATAGTCTGTTAGACCTGGTTACCATATAGTCTTATAGACCTGGTTACCATATAGTCTTATAGACCTGGTTACCATATAGTCTGTTAGACCTGGTTACCATATAGTCTGATAGACCTGGTTACCATATAGTCTTATAGACCTGGTTACCATATAGTCTGTTAGACCTGGTTACCATATAATCTTATAGACCTGGTTACCATAGTCTTATAGACCTGGTTACCATATAGTCTGATAGACCTGGTTACCATATAGTCTGTTAGACCTGGTTACCATATAGTCTTATAGACCTGGTTACCATATAGTCTGATAGACCTGGTTACCATATAGTCTGATAGACCTGGTTACCATATAGTCTTATAGACCTGGTTACCATATAGTCTTATAGACCTGGTTACCATATAGTCTTATAGACCTGGTTACCATATAGTCTGATAGACCTGGTTACCATATAGTCTTATAGACCTGGTTACCATATAGTCTGATAGACCTCGTTACCATATAGTCTTATAGACCTGGTTACCATATAGTCTGATAGACCTGGTTACCATATAGTCTTATAGACCTGGTTACCAGATAGTCTGATAGTCATAGCTACCAGGCTGGGGAGACATACAGGAGGCCTCTTCCTTGGTCAAGGCACTGGATACACCGGGCTGTTCAGGCGCACTGGTGGTCTCAAGCGCAGAGCTGGCACAACCTGTTCTGGCTGGATGCCCACTTCCACCCGGCAAATGCAAGACGCTGGCACCGAGCACACCGGCCTGTGAATGCTCAGCCAAGACACAGTTCGCATCACCCCATAGCACGGGGCCTGACCTGTCACATGCTCGCCACGGTAAGCATGGGGAGTTGGCGCAGGTCTCCAACCTGACTAGCCACACTCCCCGTGTGCCCCCCAAATAACATTTTTGGGGGCTGCCTCTTGGGCTTCCTTGCCAGCAGTGTTCCCTCATACTACTCTGCTTTCGTCGCTGCCTCCGCCTTCCTCAATACTTCCACCTGTTCCCATGGAAGGCGATCCCTACCGGCCAGGATCTCCTCCCATGTCCAGGATCCCTTGTCGTTTAGGATGTTCTCCCATGTCCATTCCTCCTTTTTACCACGCAGCTTGGTCCGTTGGTGGTGGGAAGTTCTGTCACGGCTGTTGAAAGGAGAGGACCAAGGTGCAGCGTGTAGAGCGTACATTTTCTTTATTTTAATCACGAAACAATAAACACTACAAACACCAACCGTGAAGCTCAAAAACAAAAACAACTTCCCACAAACACAGGTGGGAAAAAGGGTACCTAAGTATGGTTCCCAATCAGAGGCAACGATAGACAGCTGTCCCTGATTGAGAACCACACCCGGCCAAACACAAAGAAATAGAAAACATAGAACACCAAACATAGAATGCCCACGCCAACTCACGCCCTGACCAAACCAAAATAGAGACATAAAAAGTCAGGGCGTGACACTTGGAGAGGTAAATACCTGTCTATTTATGGAAAAATTGCCCTGATTAACTCCTTAGTCATATCTCAGTTTACTCACTTACTTATGGCGCTGCCTACTCCCGATGATTAATTTTTCAAATCGTATGAAAAAAAAATATTTCACTTTTTCTGGGATGCTAAACCAGACAAAATAAAATGAGTCTATCTATATAATGAATATGAATTGGGTGGGTTGAGATTATTAAATATAAAAGCACTAAACATCTCTCTAAAAGCTTCACTCATTCAAAAGTTTTATTAGATTAATAAGAAAAGCTCATCCATTGTTTAATAATTGGGATAGGGGGCAGCATTTTCACTTTTGGATGAATAAGGTGCCCAGAGTAAACTGCCTCCTACTCTGTCCCAGATACTAATATATGCATATTTGTATTAGTATTGGATAGAAAACACTGACGTTTCTAAAACTGTTTGAATGATGTCTGTGAGTATAACAGAACTCATTTGGCAGGCGAAAACCTGAGAAAAATCCTACCAGGAAGTGGGAAATCTGAGGTTTGTAGTTTTTGAAAGCTTGGCCTACCGAATACACATTGGGATATGGATAAAGTTGCACTTCCTACGGCTTCCACTAGATGTCAACCGTCTTTAGAAACTTGAATGAGGATTCTACTATAAAGGAGGGGCTCATGAGACCTGTTTGAGTCAGTGGTCTGGCAGAGTGCGCGTTAGCTCTCGTTCCATGAATTTCCTACAGACATAGGAATTCTCCGGTTGGAAGCTTATTGATGATTTATGTTAAAAACATCCTAAAGATTGATTCCATACATCATTTGACTTGTTTCTACGACCTGTAACGGAACTTTTGAGTTTTTGTCTGGACGAAGTGCTCGCGCTTCATGAAGATGGATTAACACGAACACGCTGAACACGCTAACAACAAGTGACTAAATGATGGACTTTATGGAACTTTATGGAACAAATCAGTCATTTATTGTTGAACTGGGATTCCTGGGAGTGCCTTCTGATGAAGATCATCAAAGGTAAGTGAAAATGTATGGTGTTTTTTCTAACTTCTGTTGACTCCAAAATGGCAGATATTTCTCTGGCTGGATTGGGCTCTGAGTGCCTTTCTCAGATTATGCTTTTTCCGTAAATTTAACCAGTTGCGGCGAGCAAACCCGGATCCGGGATCCTATTTATAGACCTAAGCTCATTACCATAACGCAACGTTAACTATTCATGAAAATCGCAAATGAAATGAAATAAATATGCTAGCTCTCAAGCTTAGCCTTTTGTTAACAACACTGTCATCTCAGATTTTCAAAATATGCTTTTCAACCATAGCAAAACAAGCATTTGTGTAAGAGTATTGATACCTAGCATAGCATTTAGCGTAGCATTTAGCGTAGCATTTAGCGTAGCATTCAGCATGCAACATTTTCACAAAAACAAGAAAAGCCTTCAAATAAAATAATTTACCTTTGAAGAACTTCAGATGTTTTCAATGAGGACACTCTCAGATTGCAAATGTTCCGTTTTTCCAAAAAGATTCTTTGTGTATTAGAAATCGCTCCGTTTTGTACATCACGTTTGGCTACCAAAAAAACCTGTATCCAGGAGTGTATTTATCCCTGCAGCTCATTAGCATAACGCAACGTCATAGAGATAGGGCTGACTTCTGCCCCCTTTGGAGGAATTGGGTACCCATAGTAAACTGAAAAAAAATCTGTCAAAAATTGCTAATATATGCATATAATAATTATTATTGGATAGAAAACACTCTAAAGCTTCTAAAACCGTTGGAATTATGTCTGTAAGTATAGCAGAACTCACAGGGCAGGCATTCTTCCGAACTAGTTTTTGTGGTCATGAAAGTTGGAGCAACTTTGACGTCATCGCCCCCACCCTTCCCAACCTGACACTTTCTATGTCTTCCACTAGATGTCCTCATTCAGTAGAGCTTTTAATCGTTCAAATCCCGCGAGAATTGGCCCTATGGGAGTGAAATTAGTGTGTGCCACGAGGAAATACCTTGTGCGTTGGGGCGCGAATTGGTCCCGGCCATTCCTTTGTTCCAGCACTCCTGGGAAGAGCTAACGATGACCGGTTGAATAGAAATTTGTTTTGTGTTTAAACCTGTTATGGATGATGCGAATTCTCGCAGCTTTTTGTTAAAAATCGCGCAACATTTCAGCGTCCTGCTACTCATGCCAGGAATATAGTATATGCATATGATAAGTATGTGTGGATAGAAAACACTCTGAAGTCTCTAAAACTGGTTAAATCGGGTCTGTGGCTATAACAGAACGTGTTTAGGAGTAAAAATCCCTGGTAAAACTGTTCACCAAAAACAAAAACAAAAATATTCATCCGCCATTCAATCAATTGTTTAAGACGAGGGAAAATATATGCAAACCCCTTGTAAACGCCTACAGCTTCCACACGATGTCACCATTGCTATAAATATCAGAGTCATTTATCCCTGGTTGCAACACAAATAGACCCCTCCTCTGACCCACCACAGGATGTTGTGAAACGGAAAAAAATGGACGATGTTTTCCAGACTTGCTGCTATCGAATACAGATCGCCCCGTGATCAATTTGATACATCATTAACGTTTATTAATACCTAAAGTTGGTTTAGAAACGTCGTTTGAAGTGATTTGTAAAAGTTTATAGGCGACTTTTGTAATTTTAATTAATTAATTAAAAAAAGTGACGTTGCGTCTTGTAAATGGACTTTTTGCAGCATCAGACTGGCCTTCAGCAAATGACATTTTGGGTATACAATGACGGATTTAATCGGGAAAAAGACCCAATTGTGACCCAATTGTGATGTTTATGGGACATATAGGAGTGCCAACAAAGAAGCTCGTCCAAGGTAATGAATGTTTTATATTTTATTTCTGCGTTTTGGGTAGCGCCGGCTACCGCAAAATCTGTTGTTTACGTGTCGTGCTGGTATTTTGGAGGGTGCATGCTATCAGATAATAGCTTCTCATGCTTTCGCCGAAAAGCATTTTACAAATCTGACTTGGTGGCTAGATTCACAACGAATGTAGCTTTAATTCAGTACCTGGCATGTGTGTTTTAATGAAGGTTTGAGATTTAACGAGTACTAAGTAAAGTACTGGCGCTCTGAAAATTCCGCTGAGCGGTCTCTCTGTAGGGATCACCTCCATAAGAAGTTAAAACATCATAAAGCTTGATTCTGCACTTAGTTTGACCTGTTTAGTCGACATATAATATGTAATTTTGAAGTTTTGATGCGCAACTTTTCCGGACCAGAGGACATTTTGGGTGCATTTCAGCTGATGTTATTAGCAGTAGCTAATACAAAGACGCAAGACTTGAAACCAAACGATGTATTGGGTAAGTATGAACCCTTCCAGAACATTCTGAACGAAGACCATCGAAGGTAAGGGAATATTTATGCTGAAATCTGTGTTTCTGTTGACTCCAACATTACAGAGAAATGTAGCTTATATCTGAGCGCCGTCTCAGCATATGGAATAGTTATATACGTTATCTTGCCGCGCTACCTAGATTTCCTGCGGACATTTTTGAACATGAACATGAACATGAATTCAATGTAAATGGACATTTATGGATATAAATGGCATATTATTGAAAAAAAAATGTACTGTGTAACTGTCACGTTCTGACCTCTATTTCTGTTGTTTTGTATTTATTTAGTATGGTCAGGGCGTGAGTTGGGTGGGTAGTCTATGTTTGTTTTTCTATGTTTTGGGGTATTTCTATGTTTTCGGCCTAGTATGGTTCTCAATCAGAGGCAGGTGTCATTAGTTGTCTCTGATTGAGAATCATACTTAGGTAGCCTGGGTTTCACTGTGTGTTTGTGGGTGATTGTTCCTGTCACTGTGTTTGTTGTCACAGGATAGGACTGTTTTGCGTTGTCACATTTCTTGTTTTTGTTAGTTTGTTCATGTGTAGTGATTTATTAAAACATGAATAACCACCACGCTGCGCTTTGGTCCGCTTCTCTTCCTCCTACAGACGAACGCCCTTACAGTAACATGTCCTATTACTGTCATCTGATGAAGATTTTCAAAAGGTTAGTGAATGATTTATTTTTTAATCCTGCGTTTGTTGATTGCATGTTTTGGCTATTCAAATGAGCTGTGTCTGGTGGTGGTTTGACATATATATGTGCTATGTTTTCGCCATAAAACATTTTAGAAATCTGACTTGCTGGCTAGATGAACAAGGTGTTTATCTTTCATTTGAGCTATTGGACTTGTTAATGTGTGGAGGTTAAATATTTCTAAGAATATTTTTGCGTTCCATGCGCCACCGTTCCAGCTGAACGTGGGAGGGTAGGTTCCCAGCTGGGAACCATGATCTCTAACAGGTTTTAACTATTCATGAAAATCGCAAATAAAATGAAGTAAATATGCTAGCTCTCAAGCGTAGACTTTTGTTAACAACACTGTCATCTCAGATTTTCAAAATATGCTTCTCAACCATAGGAAAACAATCATTTGTGTAACAGTAGCTAGCTAGCGTAGCATTTAGCATTAGCATTAGCGTTAGCATTTAGCAGGCAACATTTTCATAAAAACCAGAAAAGCATTCAAATAAAATAATTTACCTTTGAAGAACTTCAGATGTTTTCAATGAGGAGACTCTGTTAGATAGCAAATGTTCAGTTTTTCCTGAAAGATTATTTGTTTAGGAGAAATCGCTCCGTTTGGTGCGTCACGTTTGGCTACCAAAAAAAACGAAAATCCAGTCATCAATACGCCAAACTTTTTTCCAAATTAACTCCATAATATCGACTGAAACATGGCAAACGTTGTTTAGAGCCAATCCTCAAGGTGTTTTTCACATATCTCTTTGATGATATATCCTTCGTGGAAGTGTGCTTTCTTTCTGTCCTTAATCCCAGGAGAAAATGCCCGCAATTGAAGATTACGCACCAATTTAGACAAAGGACACCAGGTGGACCCCTGGAAAATGTAGTCTCTTATGGCCAATCTTCCAATGATATGCCTACAAATACGTCACAATGCTGCAGACATCTTGAAGAAACGACAGAAAGCGCAGGCTCGTTCCTGCTGCATTCACAGCCATATAAGGAGACATTGCAAAACAGAGCTTCAGAAATTCTGCTCATTTCCTGTTTGAAGTGTCATCTTGGTTTCGCCTGTAGCATGAGTTTTGTTGCACTCACAGATAATATATTTGCAGTTTTGGAAACGTTAGACTGTTTTCTTTCCAAAGCTGTCAATTATATGCATAGTCGAGCATCTTTTCGTGACAAAATATTGCGCTTAAAACGGGCACGTTTTTTTTATCCAATAATGAAATAGCGCCCCCATAGATTCAACAGTTTAAAAACAAATCTGACACAGCATTAAGGATAAGTCTATCTTTAATTCTGTGAATAACACTTGTATCTTTTATCAATGTTTATTATGAGTATTTCTGCAAAATCACCGGATGTTTTGGAATCAAAACATTACTGCAAGTAACGCGCCAATGTAAACTGAGATTTTTGGATATAAATATGCACATTATCGAACAAAACATACATGTATTGTGTAACATGATGTCCTTTGAGTGTCATCTGATGAAGATCATCAAAGGTTAGTGATTAATTTTATCTATATTTCTGCTTTTTTGTGACTCCTATCTTTGGCTGGAAAAATGGCTGTGTTTTTTTGACTTGGCTATGACCTACCATAATCAATCATATGTTGTGATTTTCGCTGTAAACATTTTTGATACATGATGGGTAGATTAACAAGATGTGTATCTTTCATTTCCTGTATTGGACACATTGTTCATGTGTGAAAGTTACATATTTCCCCAAAATATTTTTTGAATTTCGATTAATTGAAAATGATACTTTTTTCAAAGTATCTGTCTTTTTCAAACAAGCATTGCAGAGCTGGCTGCAATTTAATCCCCCAGAAAAGATAGAAAAAAATATTACAACAAATAATATGGCTGAACTCAAATGTGCTGATTAATAAAATACCTGTATTTATGGGAAAGATATTTGAAAAGGGTATTTTGTTCTTAAATTATATTGTAAGTTGTAATGGTAGAGTTACATCCTTCATGAAGTTATCAGAATTTTACGGGGAGGTCTGCTCAATCCAAGACTCCAACCAATTGATTACAGCATTGCCCCAAAAATGGAGGAGGCAGGTGGCAGCGGGAGGAGGTAGGGAACTGGTCTGTCTGCCCAATATAAAGGATCAAAACTGGAGGAGGAGGGTGGCAGCAGGAGGAGGAGGAGGGAACGGGTCTGTCTGCCCAATATAAAGGATCAAAACTGGAGGAGGAGGGTGGCAGCAGGAGGAGGAGGGAACGGGTCTGTCTGCCCAATATAAAGGATCAAAACTGGAGGAGGAGGGTGGCAGCAGGAGGAGGAGGAGGGAACGGGTCTGTCTGCCCAATATAAAGGATCAAAACTGGAGGAGGAGGGTGGCAGCAGGAGGAGGAGGAGGGAACGGGTCTGTCTGCCCAATATAAAGGATCAAAACTGGAGGAGGAGGGTGGCAGCAGGAGGAGGAGGGAACTGGTCTGTCTGCCCAATATAAAGGATCAAAACTGGAGGAGGAGGGTGGCAGCAGGAGGAGGAGGAGGGAACGGGTCTGTCTGCCCAATATAAAGGATCAAAACTGGAGGAGGAGGGTGGCAGCAGGAGGAGGAGGAGGGAACGGGTCTGTCTGCCCAATATAAAGGATCAAAACTGGAGGAGGAGGGTGGCAGCAGGAGGAGGAGGAGGGAACGGGTCTGTCTGCCCAATATAAAGGATCAAAACTGGAGGAGGAGGGTGGCAGCAGGAGGAGGAGGGAACGGGTCTGTCTGCCCAATATAAAGGATCAAAACTGGAGGAGGAGGGTGGCAGCAGGAGGAGGAGGAGGGAATGGGTCTGTCTGCCCAATATAAAGGATCAAAACTGGAGGAGGAGGGTGGCAGCAGGAGGAGGAGGGAACTGGTCTGTCTGCCCAATATAAAGGATCAAAACTGGAGGAGGAGGGTGGCAGCAGGAGGAGGAGGAGGGAACGGGTCTGTCTGCCCAATATAAAGGATCAAAACTGGAGGAGGAGGGTGGCAGCAGCAGGAGGAGGGAACGGGTCTGTCTGCCCAATATAAAGGATCAAAACTGGAGGAGGAGGGTGGCAGCAGGAGGAGGAGGAGGGAACGGGTCTGTCTGCCCAATATAAAGGATCACAACTGGAGGAGGAGGGTGGCAGCTGGAGGAGGAGGGAACGGGTCTGTCTGCCCAATATAAAGGATCAAAACTGGAGGAGGAGGGTGGCAGCAGGAGGAGGAGGAGGGAACTGGTCTGTCTGCCCAATATAAAGGATCAAAACTGGAGGAGGAGGGTGGCAGCAGGAGGAGGAGGAGGGAACGGGTCTGTCTGCCCAATATAAAGGATCAAAACTGGAGGAGGAGGGTGGCAGCAGGAGGAGGAGGAGGGAACGGGTCTGTCTGCCCAATGTAAAGGATCAAAACTGGAGGAGGAATAAAAATAGTATAAATAGGAAAGTATAGCAGTTTCATTTGAGGACCAGGATGTTGACAACTGTGCCATACAGATAGCAAAATAGTTGGGAAGAGATTTTTGATGTACCGATTCCATGTTACAGGGTGTACGTTGATATATAAAACAACGGAAGATTAAAGACTTCGTGCTTTTCAGCTAAAATGATTATATAGAATTCTTGCCACCAACAAAATGTTGAATATTTGGAACATTAAAATCATCGAAGATCTGCAGATTTTGTTGTGAGGATACAGAATCAACAGACCATTTATTTTGGTATTGCCCTCAGGTAGCCTGTTTCTGGTCTCAGGTTCAGGAATGGCTGAAAATGCATAGCATTGATCTAAAATTGACCCTAGAAATAGTACTGTTAGGAGATCTGGAGAGACCGGGTCAGTCAATCACTAATATACTAATACTCTTAGAAAAAAATATTTATCTTCAACTCACAATATGTTGATTATATTCGATTGGATAGATTGAAATTGTATGTTAAACTTCACAGTTGAAAGATATGTGTTGCGTAAAAACAGGAAGTGGGTGGCCATCAGAGATAGATGGAATCGGCTGAGGGAAGCTGAGGGTTGGTATGTGGAATTGGAGACAAGTGGGAGTGGAGTTGCTGTGTGAGAGAGAGAATGATGGTCAAAAGATAAAGGGGGAAAAAATTCAAAATAAAACAGAATAAAAGTACATTTGAATAACACTAAGTGGCACTGTTTTTACAACTAATGCCAGTTTGCCTGAGGCTGATGCCATGCAGGTGTTTGTACACATGCAAATACACACACTCTCATTCATATAAACACATACAAGAACATGTAATAGTACCAAACATATACAGTTGGCATTGCTGTTATGATTTCAGTTGTCCTTGATGTCCTTTGTTTTACATTTATTATTTTATTTTTGTAAAAAAATTCATTGTTGTTTGCTGTTTTTCTTTTCCTTTTTTCTCTTTAGTTCATTCTCTTAGTTCAAATCAAATCAAATTGTATTTGTCATATACACATGGTTAGCAGATGTTAATGCGAGTGTAGCGAAATGCTTGCGCTTCTAGTTCTGACCATGCAGAGAGATTGGTGAGCTCCGCGTCTGACGATATAATGGCGGACGGAAGACAAGGTGGTGCGGCAGGTGCCGCTTCTCATACGAATGCTGTTATTTTATCTAAACCATCAGGTGTACGCCGACCCCAGCTAAGTAACTCATGCAAAGAGTTAAAGCGCAATTATGTGTTTTATCTCCAGTACTTTGCCATGATTGTCAGTTATGTAGCTGCTCTACTGATAATCTCAGTGCGGACACAAATCTACTGCTGGAGAATATCAACACCAAACACATTGGTTCACCGTTCAACGGGAGCGGACAGTACACAGGTACCATAATGGTCAAGTCTATCTCGCTCCCTATTCCCCTGAACCACTTAGGCGTAACAAACACAAGTCCAACATTTATCGGAAACTTTTAAACTACCCGTTCACTACCCTCCTACTCTCCGGGGATGTGCAACTCAATCCTAGGCCCAACGTCACCGAGCCAGCGATACTCACCGGAGTGGAAAGCAGTGGATAGCCTCTTCCACTGATTTTTGCCACTGTGGAAGTGGGTGAGTCCCATGGTTTCTCTCGACTCACCCGGCTCCAGGGTAGATTTTGACTCTTCAAACATACCCAAGTCGCTATATGCGATCCCTGTCTCTGCTTCTGGTACACAAGCTATTTTAATTAGTTAGGCTTTGTTAATTGCGCAACCGAACTGCCTCTAATAAAAACTAAACCAAACGGCTAAAACCCAGCCGTCAGAAAACACAGAAAATTTAACTTTTTTCAACGTGTCAATCACTCTCGATGCATCTGGGACCCACGAGCTAAGCCCAAGGGACTACTAGGGGGGCACTTGAACATTCGTAGTGTCATTCCAAAAACTGATCAAATTCAATTATCTACTCACAGACTCCAACCTTGACTTCCTCTGCCTCTCAGAGACACGGCTCCATAAAACCTCACCATATGCTGCTTTGATTGTGATTGGCTACAATGTCTTCAGGAGAGACAGGATTGAAGGAAGAGGAGGGGGTGTGATGATTTACATTAAAGAACATATCTGATGTAAACTAATTGAGTGGTCATGTGATAATGAACTAGAATGTATCGGCCTGAACGTTACACTGTCTCCCCAAATGTCTTTTACCCTTATTGGAATGTACAGGCCACCTTCAAACAAAAGTGTGTTTTTTGATCAGTTTAATAACATGCTTAGGGAATGTGACTTCAGGAAAGAGGTCATGTTAATGGGAGATTTTAATATTAATTATGAAGACAAGTCTTGTAGGAAAACCCTCAAACGGATCACTAATACCTTTGACCTTACACAGCTAGTTAAAGGGCCAACCAGGGTGACTTGTTGCTCTAAAACACAGATTGATTTGGTGTTCAGTAATAAACCAGAGAGAGTGACTAAATCATTAAATATGGTTACTGGGCTATCTGATCATAATCTGACACTTATAGCCAGAAAAGCTGTCTAAGAGCAGGTGTAACCTCTCTACTGTTAGAAAGCCGGATCAACTAAGAATACCTAAGAGTGAATTAAACTATTTGGAAAACGCAATTAAGGGAATTAACTGGAATGTTCTCTTGTCCTATACAGACATGGAAGCTGATAGTCAGGTTTGTCTATCCACAATCCAGACTACAATAAATGGTTTCCTAAAGAAAATCGAATCCAAACCTGGCCAGAAGAGCACTCTTCCTTGGCTAAATGGAGAAATCTGGAAATTGATGAAAGAACGAGATTATGCTCTAAAAATAGACCTAAGGTCCAAATTAGAGCATGACAGACGTAGGTTTACCATGTTGAGAAATAAGGTGATGAAAGAAATCAGACAGGCCAAGGCAAACTTCTTTATTAACATAATTGGTGAAGCAAAGGGAAATTCTAAACTGATCTGGGAGAATCAAAAACAGTTAAAAGGGAAAGACCATAGTAACACTGCAAAAAGACTAGAAATCATGGTGAATAACAATCTAACACAGGATGCAGTCAAAATAGCAATAACCTTCAATTCCTACTTTATTGACTCTGTCAGGGTACTGACATACCTTAAGGGAACAGAACTCCTCCACTGGTTTCTTGGGTTCAGTGCTAGTGAATGACGCTCAACCAGTCTTCATCATAAGGGAGGTGGCTGAGTCAAAGGTGAACAAGGTGATTAGCTCACTAAAGAACTCTAAAGCCAAATATGTGTTGGGCTGGACTCTACCTTTCTTAAAAACTACAAAGAGTCACTCATTGGCCCCATTACTAAGGTCACCAACACATCTATTGGTCTCGGTGTGTTTCCAAGGGTGTGGAAGTCGGCCCTAATAATGGCCATCTTTAAATCGGGCGACCCTGCTGTCGTGAGTAACTACAAGCCCATTAGAATACTACCAGTGGTGTCAAAGGTTGTTGAAAAGTGTGTAGCAGAACAACTGATTGCCCACCTCAACAACAGCCCCTTCACATTACACTCCATGCAGTTTGGCTTCAGAGCGAAACACTCCACAGAAACGGCCAACTGCTTTCTTCTGGAAAATGTGAAGTCCAAGATGGACAAAGGGGGCATTGTTGGAGCTGTGTTTCTGGACCTAAGGAAGGCTTTTGATACTGTTAACCATGAGATTCTCCTCACAAAATTGTCCAAGTTCAACTTTTCCACCGATGCCTTGAGATGGATGAAATCATACCTTGAAGGCAGAACTCAGTGTGTCAGAGTAAGCAATGAGCTGTCGCCCACTCTTAGCTATGATGTGGGCGTGCACCAAGGGTCAATACTGGGGCCCCTCCTGTTCAGCCTGTACATTAATTATCTGCCTTCTGACTGTACTGGGTCTGAAGTTCAAATGTATGCAGATGATACAGTGATATATATGCATGCAAAGAGCAAACAACAAGCTGCACAAGAACTCACCACTGTAATGGTCCAGGTTACAAAGAGGCTCAGTGACTCACTACTGTAATGGTCCAGGTTACAAAGAGGCTCAGTGACTCACTACTGTAATGGTCCAGGTTACAAAGTGACTCAGTGACTCACTACTGTAATGGTCCAGGTTACAAAGTGACTCAGTGACTCACTACTGTAATGGTCCAGGTTACAAAGTGACTCAGTGACTCACTACTGTAATGGTCCAGGTTACAAAGTGACTCAGTGACTCACTACTGTAATGGTCCAGGTTACAAAGAGGCTCAGTGACTCACTACTGTAATGGTCCAGGTTACAAAGTGACTCAGTGACTCACTACTGTAATGGTCCAGGTTACAAAGTGACTCAGTGACTCACTACTGTAATGGTCCAGGTTACAAAGTGACTCAGTGACTCACTACTGTAATGGTCCAGGTTACAAAGTGACTCAGTGACTCACTACTGTAATGGTCCAGGTTACAAAGAGGCTCAGTGACTCACTACTGTAATGGTCCAGGTTACAAAGTGACTCAGTGACTCACTACTGTAATGGTCCAGGTTACAAAGTGACTCAGTGACTCACTACTGTAATGGTCCAGGTTACATAGTGACTCACTACTGTAATGGTCCAGGTTACATAGTGACTCACTACTGTAATGGTCCAGGTTACATAGTGACTCACTACTGTAATGGTCCAGGTTACATAGTGACTCACTACTGTAATGGTCCAGGTTACATAGTGACTCACTACTGTAATGGTCCAGGTTACATAGTGACTCACTACTGTAATGGTCCAGGTTACATAGTGACTCACTACTGTAATGGTCCAGGTTACATAGTGACTCACTACTGTAATGGTCCAGGTTACATAGTGACTCACTACTGTAATGGTCCAGGTTACATAGTGACTCACTACTGTAATGGTCCAGGTTACATAGTGACTCACTACTGTAATGGTCCAGGTTACATAGTGACTCACTACTGTAATGGTCCAGGTTACATAGTGACTCACTACTGTAATGGTCCAGGTTACATAGTGACTCACTACTGTAATGGTCCAGGTTACATAGTGACTCACTACTGTAATGGTCCAGGTTACATAGTGACTCACTACTGTAATGGTCCAGGTTACAAAGTGACTCAGTGACTCACTACTGTAATGGTCCAGGTTACATAGTGACTCACTACTGTAATGGTCCAGGTTACATAGTGACTCACTACTGTAATGGTCCAGGTTACATAGTGACTCACTACTGTAATGGTCCAGGTTACATAGTGACTCACTACTGTAATGGTCCAGGTTACATAGTGACTCACTACTGTAATGGTCCAGGTTACATAGTGACTCAGTGACTCACTACTGTAATGGTCCAGGTTACATAGTGACTCACTACTGTAATGGTCCAGGTTACATAGTGACTCACTACTGTAATGGTCCAGGTTACATAGTGACTCACTACTGTAATGGTCCAGGTTACATAGTGACTCACTACTGTAATGGTCCAGGTTACATAGTGACTCACTACTGTAATGGTCCAGGTTACATAGTGACTCACTACTGTAATGGTCCAGGTTACATAGTGACTCACTACTGTAATGGTCCAGGTTACATAGTGACTCACTACTGTAATGGTCCAGGTTACATAGTGACTCACTACTGTAATGGTCCAGGTTACATAGTGACTCACTACTGTAATGGGCCAGGTTACATAGTGACTCACTACTGTAATGGTCCAGGTTACATAGTGACTCACTACTGTAATGGTCCAGGTTACATAGTGACTCACTACTGTAATGGTCCAGGTTACATAGTGACTCACTACTGTAATGGTCCAGGTTACATAGTGACTCACTACTGTAATGGTCTAGGTTACATAGTGACTCACTACTGTAATGGTCCAGGTTACATAGTGACTCACTACTGTAATGGTCCAGGTTACATAGTGACTCACTACTGTAATGGTCCAGGTTACATAGTGACTCACTACTGTAATGGTCCAGGTTACATAGTGACTCACTACTGTAATGGTCCAGGTTACATAGTGACTCACTACTGTAATGGTCCAGGTTACATAGTGACTCACTACTGTAATGGTCCAGGTTACATAGTGACTCACTACTGTAATGGTCCAGGTTACATAGTGACTCACTACTGTAATGGTCCAGGTTACATAGTGACTCACTACTGTAATGGTCCAGGTTACATAGTGACTCACTACTGTAATGGTCCAGGTTACATAGTGACTCACTACTGTAATGGTCCAGGTTACATAGTGACTCACTACTGTAATGGTCCAGGTTACATAGTGACTCACTACTGTAATGGTCCAGGTTACATAGTGACTCACTACTGTAATGGTCCAGGTTACATAGTGACTCACTACTGTAATGGTCCAGGTTACATAGTGACTCACTACTGTAATGGTCCAGGTTACATAGTGACTCACTACTGTAATGGTCCAGGTTACAAAGTGACTCACTACTGTAATGGTCCAGGTTACATAGTGACTCACTACTGTAATGGTCCAGGTTACATAGTGACTCACTACTGTAATGGTCCAGGTTACATAGTGACTCACTACTGTAATGGTCCAGGTTACATAGTGACTCACTACTGTAATGGTCCAGGTTACATAGTGACTCACTACTGTAATGGTCCAGGTTACAAAGTGACTCACTACTGTAATGGTCCAGGTTACATAGTGACTCACTACTGTAATGGTCCAGGTTACATAGTGACTCACTACTGTAATGGTCCAGGTTACATAGTGACTCACTACTGTAATGGTCCAGGTTACATAGTGACTCACTACTGTAATGTTCCAGGTTACATAGCGACTCACTACTGTAATGGTCCAGGTTACATAGTGACTCAGTGACTCACTACTGTAATGGTCCAGGTTACATAGTGACTCACTACTGTAATGGTCCAGGTTACATAGTGACTCACTACTGTAATGGTCAAGGTTACAAAGTGACTCACTACTGTAATGGTCCAGGTTACATAGTGACTCACTACTGTAATGGTCCAGGTTACATAGTGACTCACTACTGTAATGGTCCAGGTTACATAGTGACTCACTACTGTAATGGTCCAGGTTACATAGTGACTCACTACTGTAATGGTCCAGGTTACATAGTGACTCACTACTGTAATGGTCCAGGTTACATAGTGACTCACTACTGTAATGGTCCAGGTTACATAGTGACTCACTACTGTAATGGTCCAGGTTACATAGTGACTCACTACTGTAATGGTCCAGGTTACATAGTGACTCACTACTGTAATGGTCCAGGTTACATAGTGACTCACTACTGTAATGGTCCAGGTTACATAGTGACTCACTACTGTAATGGTCCAGGTTACATAGTGACTCACTACTGTAATGGTCCAGGTTACATAGTGACTCACTACTGTAATGGTCCAGGTTACATAGTGACTCACTACTGTAATGGTCCAGGTTACATAGTGACTCAGTGACTCACTACTGTAATGGTCCAGGTTACATAGTGACTCACTACTGTAATGGTCCAGGTTACATAGTGACTCACTACTGTAATGGTCCAGGTTACATAGTGACTCACTACTGTAATGGTCCAGGTTACATAGTGACTCACTACTGTAATGGTCCAGGTTACATAGTGACTCACTACTGTAATGGTCCAGGTTACATAGTGACTCACTACTGTAATGGTCCAGGTTACATAGTGACTCAGTGACTCACTACTGTAATGGTCCAGGTTACATAGTGACTCACTACTGTAATGGTCCAGGTTACATAGTGACTCACTACTGTAATGGTCCAGGTTACATAGTGACTCACTACTGTAATGGTCCAGGTTACATAGTGACTCAGTGACTCACTACTGTAATGGTCCAGGCTACATAGTGACTCACTACTGTAATGGTCCAGGTTACATAGTGACTCACTACTGTAATGATCCAGGTTACAAAGTGACTCACTACTGTAATGGTCCAGGTTACATAGTGACTCACTACTGTAATGGTCCAGGTTACAAAGTGACTCACTACTGTAATGGTCCAGGTTACAAAGTGACTCACTACTGTAATGGTCCAGGTTACATAGTGACTCACTACTGTAATGGTCCAGGTTACAAAGTGACTCACTACTGTAATGGTCCAGGTTACATAGTGACTCACTACTGTAATGGTCCAGGTTACAAAGTGACTCACTACTGTAATGGTCCAGGTTACATAGTGACTCACTACTGTAATGGTCCAGGTTACATAGTGACTCACTACTGTAATGGTCCAGGTTACATAGTGACTCACTACTGTAATGGTCCAGGTTACATAGTGACTCACTACTGTAATGGTCCAGGTTACATAGTGACTCACTACTGTAATGGTCCAGGTTACAAAGTGACTCAGTGACTCACTACTGTAATGGTCCAGGTTACATAGTGACTCACTACTGTAATGGTCCAGGTTACATAGTGACTCACTACTGTAATGGTCCAGGTTACAAAGTGACTCACTACTGTAATGGTCCAGGTTACATAGTGACTCACTACTGTAATGGTTCAGGTTACATAGTGACTCACTACTGTAATGGTCCAGGTTACATAGTGACTCACTACTGTAATGGTCCAGGTTACATAGTGACTCACTACTGTAATGGTCCAGGTTACAAAGTGACTCACTACTGTAATGGTCCAGGTTACATAGTGACTCACTACTGTAATGGTCCAGGTTACATAGTGACTCACTACTGTAATGGTCCAGGTTACATAGTGACTCACTACTGTAATGGTCCAGGTTACATAGTGACTCACTACTGTAATGTTCCAGGTTACATAGTGACTCACTACTGTAATGGTCCAGGTTACAAAGTGACTCAGTGACTCACTACTGTAATGGTCCAGGTTACATAGTGACTCACTACTGTAATGGTCCAGGTTACATAGTGACTCACTACTGTAATGGTCCAGGTTACAAAGTGACTCACTACTGTAATGGTCCAGGTTACATAGTGACTCACTACTGTAATGGTCCAGGTTACATAGTGACTCACTACTGTAATGGTCCAGGTTACATAGTGACTCACTACTGTAATGGTCCAGGTTACAAAGTGACTCACTACTGTAATGGTCCAGGTTACATAGTGACTCACTACTGTAATGGTCCAGGTTACATAGTGACTCACTACTGTAATGGTCCAGGTTACATAGTGACTCACTACTGTAATGGTCCAGGTTACATAGTGACTCAGTGACTCACTACTGTAATGGTCCAGGTTACATAGTGACTCACTACTGTAATGGTCCAGGTTACATAGTGACTCACTACTGTAATGGTCCAGGTTACATAGTGACTCACTACTGTAATGGTCCAGGTTACAAAGTGACTCAGTGACTCACTACTGTAATGGTCCAGGTTACATAGTGACTCACTACTGTAATGGTCCAGGTTACATAGTGACTCACTACTGTAATGGTCCAGGTTACATAGTGACTCACTACTGTAATGGTCCAGGTTACATAGTGACTCACTACTGTAATGGTCCAGGTTACATAGTGACTCACTACTGTAATGGTCCAGGTTACATAGTGACTCACTACTGTAATGGTCCAGGTTACATAGTGACTCACTACTGTAATGGTCCAGGTTACATAGTGACTCACTACTGTAATGGTCCAGGTTACATAGTGACTCACTACTGTAATGGTCCAGGTTACATAGTGACTCACTACTGTAATGGTCCAGGTTACATAGTGACTCACTACTGTAATGGTCCAGGTTACAAAGTGACTCAGTACTGTAATGGTCCAGGTTACATAGTGACTCACTACTGTAATGGTCCAGGTTACATAGTGACTCACTACTGTAATGGTCCAGGTTACATAGTGACTCACTACTGTAATGGTCCAGGTTACATAGTGACTCACTACTGTAATGGTCCAGGTTACATAGTGACTCACTACTGTAATGGTCCAGGTTACATAGTGACTCACTACTGTAATGGTCCAGGTTACATAGTGACTCAGTGACTCACTACTGTAATGGTCCAGGTTACAAAGTGACTCAGTGACTCACTACTGTAATGGTCCAGGTTACAAAGTGACTCAGTGACTCACTACTGTAATGGTCCAGGTTACAAAGTGACTCAGTGACTCACTACTGTAATGGTCCAGGTTACATAGTGACTCAGTGACTCACTACTGTAATGTTCCAGGTTACATAGTGACTCAGTGACTCACTACTGTAATGGTCCAGGTTAAAAAGTGACTCAGTGACTCACTACTGTAATGGTCCAGGTTACATAGTGACTCAGTGACTCACTACTGTAATGTTCCAGGTTACATAGTGACTCAGTGACTCACTACTGTAATGGTCCAGGTTACAAAGTGACTCAGTGACTCACTACTGTAATGGTCCAGGTTACAAAGTGACTCAGTGACTCACTACTGTAATGGTCCAGGTTACAAAGTGACTCAGTGACTCACTACTGTAATGGTCCAGGTTACATAGTGACTCAGTGACTCACTACTGTAATGGTCCAGGTTACAAAGTGACTCAGTGACTCACTACTGTAATGGTCCAGGTTACATAGTGACTCAGTGACTCACTACTGTAATGTTCCAGGTTACATAGTGACTCAGTGACTCACTACTGTAATGGTCCAGGTTACAAAGTGACTCAGTGACTCACTACTGTAATGGTCCAGGTTACAAAGTGACTCAGTGACTCACTACTGTAATGGTCCAGGTTACAAAGTGACTCAGTGACTCACTACTGTAATGGTCCAGGTTACAAAGTGACTCAGTGACTCACTACTGTAATGGTCCAGGTTACATAGTGACTCAGTGACTCACTACTGTAATGTTCCAGGTTACATAGTGACTCAGTGACTCACTACTGTAATGGTCCAGGTTACAAAGTGACTCAGTGACTCACTACTGTAATGGTCCAGGTTACATAGTGACTCAGTGACTCACTACTGTAATGTTCCAGGTTACATAGTGACTCAGTGACTCACTACTGTAATGGTCCAGGTTACATAGTGACTCAGTGACTCACTACTGTAATGTTCCAGGTTACATAGTGACTCAGTGACTCACTACTGTAATGGTCCAGGTTACAAAGTGACTCAGTGACTCACTACTGTAATGGTCCAGGTTACAAAGTGACTCAGTGACTCACTACTGTAATGGTCCAGGTTACAAAGTGACTCAGTGACTCACTACTGTAATGGTCCAGGTTACATAGTGACTCAGTGACTCACTACTGTAATGGTCCAGGTTACAAAGTGACTCAGTGACTCACTACTGTAATGGTCCAGGTTACATAGTGACTCAGTGACTCACTACTGTAATGTTCCAGGTTACATAGTGACTCAGTGACTCACTACTGTAATGGTCCAGGTTACAAAGTGACTCAGTGACTCACTACTGTAATGGTCCAGGTTACAAAGTGACTCAGTGACTCACTACTGTAATGGTCCAGGTTACAAAGTGACTCAGTGACTCACTACAGTAATGGTCCAGGTTACATAGTGACTCAGTGACTCACTACTGTAATGGTCCAGGTTACAAAGTGACTCAGTGACTCACTACTGTAATGGTCCAGGTTACATAGTGACTCAGTGACTCACTACTGTAATGGTCCAGGTTAGAAAGTGACTCAGTGACTCACTACTGTAATGGTCCAGGTTACAAAGTGACTCAGTGACTCACTACTGTAATGGTCCAGGTTACATAGTGACTCAGTGACTCACTACTGTAATGGTCCAGGTTACAAAGTGACTCAGTGACTCACTACTGTAATGGTCCAGGTTACAAAGTGACTCAGTGACTCACTACTGTAATGGTCCAGGTTACAAAGTGACTCAGTGACTCACTACTGTAATGGTCCAGGTTACAAAGTGACTCAGTGACTCACTACTGTAATGGTCCAGGTTACATAGTGACTCAGTGACTCACTACTGTAATGGTCCAGGTTACAAAGTGACTCAGTGACTCACTACTGTAATGGTCCAGGTTACAAAGTGACTCAGTGACTCACTACTGTAATGGTCCAGGTTACAAAGTGACTCAGTAACTCACTACTGTAATGGTCCAGGTTACAAAGTGACTCAGTGACTCACTACTGTAATGGTCCAGGTTACAAAGTGACTCAGTGACTCACTACTGTAATGGTCCAGGTTACATAGTGACTCACTACTGTAATGGTCCAGGTTACAAAGTGACTCAGTGACTCACTACTGTAATGGTCCAGGTTACATAGTGACTCACTACTGTAATGGTCCAGGTTACATAGTGACTCACTACTGTAATGGTCCAGGTTACATAGTGACTCACTACTGTAATGGTCCAGGTTACATAGTGACTCACTACTGTAATGGTCCAGGTTACATAGTGACTCAGTGACTCACTACTGTAATGGTCCAGGTTACATAGTGACTCACTACTGTAGAAAACCCAAACATATGGCAGCAGATCCACAAGGTCTGCCATGAGAGGTGACTGTATAGTTCCCCTAAGGAAAAGCACCTTTAGTAAATCTGCATTCTCTGTGAGAGCTTCCCATGTCTGGAATACACTGCCATCAGACACACACAACTGCACCACATATCACACTTTCACACAATGCATGAAGACATGGCTAAAGGTCAATCAGATTTGTGAACATAATCCCTAGCTGTGTATTGCCGCCGCTTTCCGGGTTGTCTGTTGTCTGTAGCTTGTGAGGTGTGGAAACACTTTGTTGCTTTTATGAATTTTGTCTTACTGATTTTGTTCTATGTTGCTCTGTCTGTATGCTATGTCTTGCTTGTCCTATGTTGCTCTGCGTGTGCTCACTGTTCAATGATTGTCTATATTGTAATTGTTTTTAATAACCTGCCCAGGGACTGCGGTTGAAAATTAGCGGGCTGGCTAAAAACGGGGTAGCCTCTGTGGGGGGATCATGGAGGCTTCGGGTTGATCATGAAAAGGAAACTATGACATTTTTTTATCACTATCATGCACACGCAAGGATGGCTCTGTTGTAGAAAGACTGATACATGTCTGATAGTGTCTTGATGCTCTATTGTTTGTCCTTCATGTTCTATGCTTTGGTGTTGCCTTGTGTTTTTTTGTAATAAATAATAAAAACAAATATTAAAAAAATGTAAAAAAAATAATAATAATATTCTGATCCAAATGTTGGAGGGCTCTCAATTTTCAGACCATGTGTAGTCTAACCCAAAATGTATCAGAAAACCTTAATTTGACATGTTATTATGATCGATTGTTAGAAAAGCCTTTCCTTGTGTCTCTGAAATCTCCATTGTATATTTTACTTTCACTTAAACTTCCGTCTATCAAGACATTGGGGTGCGTTCAGCAATATGCAACGTTTTGGAATGTTCAGATAGAGACGCTATGTAGAACAGACACGCTTCTCTCTGATATTAATAAATAATAAAGATTCACGTCGGCTCTATTAATGATATTTCTATTGGGAACGTTCGACAACATTTGGATACTGACCGTGGTATTGTTGTGGTAAATAGTGTTGTTTTAAATAGTGTTGTATTAAATATTGTTGTAGTAAATATTGTTGTAGTAACTTATCAGGTGTGCTAAAACTGTACCTGCAGGGTGTATTAATTAGAGAACGTTAGGAAAATGTTGGACAAGTTCAGCTGGACAAGTTTAGCTTAGTGCCTCCCTGTTTCGGCCAGTGTGTTTCTGCTTGGTTCCTGATGAATACACCCCAGGGCAACGTTCAGAGAGGTGTGTTCTATCAACATAGAGCAGGTCTATCTGGATGTTCCCAAACGTTGGGTCAGTGAACCATTTAGATGAATTATATTCAATTTTAGCTGCATACAGTCTATAGTCCTATATAGACTACACTATCAAGCATTTTTTAAATTGATTTAACTAGGCAAGTCAGTTAAGAACAAATTCTTGACAGCCTACCAAAAGGCAAAAGGCCTCCTGCGGGGACGGGGGCTGGGATTAAAAAAATATATTTAAAAAAAAGAATAAAATAGAAATATAGGGACAAAACACACATCACAAGAGAGACACAACACTACATACAGAGAGACCTAATGCAACAACATAGCAAGGCAGCAACACATGACAACACAGCATGGCAACACAACATAACAACAACATGGTAGCAACACAACGTAACAACAACACAACATGGTAGCAACACAACACAACAACAACATGGTAGCAGCACAACATAACAACAACATGGTAGCAACACAACATAACAACAACATGGTAGCAACACAATACGGTAGCAGAACAAAAACATGGTACAAACATTATTGGGCCCAGACAACAGCACAAAGGTCAAGAAGGTAGAAACAACAATACATCACATAAAGCAGCCACAACTGTCAGTAAGAGTGTCCATGATTGAGTCTTTGAATGAAGAGATTGAGATAAAACTGCCCAGTTTGAGTGTTTGTTGCAGCTCGTTCCAGTCACCAGCTGCAGCAAACTGAAAAGAGGAGCGACCCAGGGATGTGTGTGTTTTGGTGACCTTTAACAGAATGTGACTGGCAGATGTGTTGTATGTGGAGGATGAGGGCTGCAGTAGATATCTCAGATAGGGGGAGTGAGGCATAAGAGGGTTTTATAAATAAGCATCAACAAGTGGGTCTTGCGACGAGTATACAAAGATGACCAGTTTTCAGAGGAGTGTAGAGTGCAATGATGTGTCCTATAAGGAGCATTGGTGGCAAATATGATGGCCCAATGGTAAAGAACATCTAGCCGACATGATTATTACTGCACTATTACTACAGTTGATCAAAGACACTAAGTAAGGCAAAATAATATTTAATATAGATTAATTAACATACCTGAAATTGGGGAGAGACGAGAACACATGCTGGACTAAGATCCCACAGGAGAGTTGTAGTAAACTAAACCAGGTTGTCACCAGGAGAGGAGAGTTATAAACTAAACCAGGTTGTCACCAGGACAGGAGAGTTATAAACTAAACCAGGTTGTCACCAGGACAGTTGTAATAAACTAAACCAGGTTGTCACCGGGACAGGAGAGTTGTAGTAAACTAAACCAGGTTGTCACCAGGACAGTTGTAGTAAACTAAACCAGGTTGTCACCAGGACAGTTGTAGTAAACTAAACCAGGTTGTCACCAGGACAGTTGTAGTAAACTAAACCAGGTTGTCACCAGGACAGTTGTAGTAAACTAAACCAGGTTGTCACCAGAAGAGTTGTAGTAAACTAAACCAGGTTGTCTCCAGGACAGTTGTAGTAAACTAAACCAGGTTGTCACCAGGACAGTTGTAGTAAACTAAACCAGGTTGTCACCAGGACAGTTTTAGTAAACTAAACCAGGTTGTCACCAGAAGAGTTGTAGTAAACTAAACCAGGTTGTCACCAGGACAGTTGTAGTAAACTAAACCAGGTTGTCACCAGGACAGTTGTAGTAAACTAAACCAGGTTGTCACCAGGACAGTTGTAGTAAACTAAACCAGGTTGTCACCAGGACAGTTGTAGTAAACTAAACCAGGTTGTCACCAGAAGAGTTGTAGTAAACTAAACCAGGTTGTCTCCAGGACATTTGTAGTAAACTAAACCAGGTTGTCACCGGGACAGGAGAGTTGTCGTAAACTGAACCAGGTTGTTACTAGAACAGGATAGTTGTAGTAAACTAAACCAGGTTGTCACCGGGAGAGGATAGTTTTCGTAAACTGAACCAGGTTGTTACCAGAACAGGAGAGTTGTAGTAAACTAAACCAGGTTGTCACCGGGAGAGGATAGTTTTCGTAAACTGAACCAGGTTGTTACCAGAACAGGAGAGTTGTAGTAAACTAAACCAGGTTGTCAGTGGTACTAAAGTGAGGAGTCACAATCCATGAAAAGCTGAGTGGCTACATCGTTTCAGGAGAACACACGAAGCAACTCGGTAAAAAATATATATGTGGAAGTCTGTCAAACTCTTGTGCTTATTTTAGCAGGGTCTCTCTTTGCAACAGTAATCCTGTATTGTAGGATAGTGTCTGACCAGTTCCTGTATACCTCTGTGGTTATCTCTTGCTGATAGTGTTGTGGAATATTGAATCAAATATTTCACAGATACCGGAACATGTAAATCCCAGGTTGTCAGATTTGTCGCTAGTCGATTTAAAAAAAATGTGTCGTTAGAGGGGTCTGAATACTCGCCACCTCAGTGGTTCTCTCTCTTGATGCTGGAAGATTAAACGCCAACTGATTCCGTTGACGTCCTTTACCTAATATGGTGCTTCCTGGTAAATGGGCGGGTCCGGATATCCCGAGATCTGCCTATCAGAGGAGGAGATGTCTTCAACAAACAACTTTTACATCGTCATGAAAAGAAACACATTTGGGGTGGGATCGCGTTCATACCAGCAATAACTTGAAAGTGATTATTTAGTATTTACTAGTAATGATTTCAACCTTTAGAGAAAACACTGTGACAAGCACCAATCATGTGTCTCATGGTTAATTTATTAAAAACACAAAAACGAAATATTCATAAATGATTTAAATGGTCAAAAAAAGTAAACTTTTGGGAGGTTTTTCTGTTTTGATATCAGAAAAGAATGTCTTAAAACGCGTTTGTTTTGTTTTATTTGGATAGAGACAAGTACCAACACATCAACACATTAAACAATCTTCAGATGGACTATAGTGTTTCCAGCCTAAACTCATTTCCAACACCTGATGGTTGTTATGGAAACAAAAGGAAAGAAATACATCATCAACTGATAATCACATGAATAGAACGGTACATCAAAGCTGGGACCCGAGAGACTGAGGCTCAGAGACGGAGGGTCCGGTACTTCTATCTCAAGGCCATCAGACTGTTAAACAGTCATCACTAGCACTTTAGAGGCTGCTGCAAACATACAAACATAGTCTTGAAATCACTGGCCATTTTAATAATGGAACAATAGTCACTTTAATAATGTTTACATATTTAGCATTACTCATCTCACATTGTATTCTATTCTACAGTATCTTAGTCAATGCCGCTCTGACATCTCATCCATACATTTATATATTCTTAATTCCATTCCTTTACTTTAGATGTGTATGTATTGGTTATATGTTGTAAAATTGTTAGATGTTACTGCACTGTTGGAACTAGAAACACAAGCATTTCGCTACACACGCAATAACATCTACTAAACATGTGAGTGTGACCAATAACATCTACTAAACATGTGCATGTGACCAACAACATCTACTAAACATGTGAGTGTGACCAATAACATCTACTAAACATGTGCATGTGACCAACAACATCTACTAAACATGTGAGTGTGACCAATAACATCTACTAAACATGTGCATGTGACCAACAACATCTACTAAACATGTGAGTGTGACCAATAACATCTACTAAACATGTGCATGTGACCAACAACATCTACTAAACATGTGAGTGTGACCAATAACATCTACTAAACATGTGCATGTGACCAACAACATCTACTAAACATGTGAGTGTGACCAACAACATCTACTAAACATGTGAGTGTGACCAACAACATCTACTAAACATGTGCATGTGACCAACAACATCTACTAAACATGTGAGTGTGACCAATAACATCTACTAAACATGTGCATGTGACCAACAACATCTACTAAACATGTGAGTGTGACCAACAACATCTACTAAACATGTGAGTGTGACCAACAACATCTACTAAACATGTGCATGTGACCAACAACATCTACTAAACATGTGTATGTGACCAATAACATCTACTAAACATGTGAGTGTGACCAACAACATCTACTAAACATGTGCATGTGACCAATAACATCTACTAAACATGTAAATGTGACCAATAACATCTACTAAACATGTGTATGTGATCAATAACATCTACTAAACATGTAAATGTGACCAATAACATCTACTAAACATGTGTATGTGACCAACACAATTAGATTTGATGATATGCACAAAGCAAATGGAAGAGGCTAAAATTAGATGAAATGTATATATTTACAACAAATGGAGGTAGAAGGGTCTTAAAGAGATGCTCCACTACTTTTATGAAAGTATTTTCTAAACCTCCCACTTTGGGCTGGAGTTTTCAATGTGTATGTGACCCCTCTTTCATCAGGCAGCTTTGTTCTGACTTGAACTAGGATAGTACTGTGAAGACCGACGCTGGAGACGAGAAGCAAGTAAGGGTGTGAACATTTAATAACCAACGGACAGAAACAGAATACGGACATCAGACAAAACAAGAACAGCGTCTGGAGAAGGGAAACGCAAACGACAACAACGGTGACAGAGGGAAGAAAACTGAGGAACAGACAGATATAGGGGAGGTAATAAAACAGGTGATTGAGTCCAGGTGAGTCCACTATATATATACAGACAGTACCAGTCAAAAGTTTGGACACACCTACTCATTCAAAGGGTTTTTCTTTATTTTTACTATTTTCTACATTTTAAAATAATAGTGAAGACATAAAAACTATAAAATAACACATATGGAATCATGTAGTAACCAAAAAAGTGTTAAACAAAATATATTTGAGATTATTCAAAGTAGCCACCCTTTGCCTTGATGACAGCTTTGCACACCATTTGCATTCTCTCAACCAGCTTCATGAGGTAGTCACCTGGAATTACTTTAAATTAACAGGTGTGCCTTGTTAAAAGTTCATTTGTGGAATTTTTATCCTTCTTAATAAGTTTGAGCCAATTAGTTGTGTTGTGACAAGGGAGGGGCCCAAATTTGAGATTTTTTGTTTCCAACTGCCGTGTCTTTGTGAGACACGTTGTGGGTGAACGGATGATCTCCGCATGTGTGGTTCCCACTGTGTGGTTCCCACTGTAAAGCATGGAGGAGGAGGTGTGATGGTGTGGGGGTGCTTTGCTGGTGACACTGTCAGTGATTTATTTAGAATTCAAGGCACACTTAACCAGCATGGCTACCCCAGAATTCTGCAGCTATACGCCATCCCATCAGGTTTGTGCTTAGTGGAAGTATAATTTGTTTTTCAACGGGACAATGACCCAACACACCTCCAAGCTGTGTAAGCAGCCAACATGTGCTCAGAATATGTGGAAACTCCTTCATGACTGTTGGAAAATCATTCCAGGTGAAGCTGGTTGAGAAAATGCCAAGAGTGTGTAAAGCTGTCATCAACAAACAATTGTAGAACACATTCACAGCAATCTGATCAAAACTAAACTATAAATGTCACAAAAACATCAAGTATGATTAGCATAAAGCTTTCTATATTGACCACATTATCCTGTTATTATACAACATTATCGTCACCAGATGTCAAACCTCTTGTCTGTCAGGAAGGATATTCTGTCCTGGATTCAGCCTTCTCTTCCTGAACTAAGACCTGATGTTGTTGCACCAGATGTCAAACCTCTTGTCTGTCAGGAAGGGTCTTCTGTCCTGGATTCTGTTGTTGAAGAGTCTATAGAACATGATTATTATGAATCATTATTACATCATTAGACAACGCATCTCCATCCTCCAACAGTTGCCCCCAGAAACAGACACACCCATATGATCTCACACAGACACATGCTCTGCTCACCATCACACACACCCTTACCGTACGGTGTGTATTGAAGTGTTGGTAGAGACCAGTTGGAGTATTCTGTCAGTCAGAGCATCAGTGATGTCATTGTGGCTCAGGCTACAACACAGAGACAGAGAGAGAGACAAAGAGAGAGAGAGAGAGAGAAAGAGATAGAGAGGGAGACAGAGAGCAAGAGAGAAAGAGACAGAGAAAGAGAGATACAGAGATAGAGAGACAGAGAGGGAGAGAGGGACAGAGAACGAGAGAGAGACAGAGAGGGAGACAGAGAGCAAGAGAGAGAGACAGAAAGACAGAGAGGGAGACAGAGAGCAAGAGAGAGAGAGGCAGAGAAAGAGAGACAGAGACAGAGGGAGAGAGGGACAGAGAACGAGAGAGAGACAGAGAGGGAGAAAGAGAGCAAGAGAGAGAGCGAGAGAGAGAGAGAGAGACAGAGAGAGAGAGAGAGAGAGAGGGAGACAGAGCGAGAGAGAGACAGAGAGCAAGAGAGACAGAGACAGAGAGAACGAGTGATCAGACATTTGTCATCTAGTGTCACACACACACACACACACACACACACACACACACACACACACACACACACACACACACACACACACACACACACACACACACACACACACACACACAGTGAAAGCCACTCACTCCAGGACTTGTACTTTATGCAGGTGTGTGATCAGGGGCTGTAGCTGGTGGTCTGTGAGTTGACAGTGGCTGAGGTCCAGTTCTGACAGACCCTCTGAGTGTTCCAGAACCATGGCCAGAGATCCACAGGCCTTCTGGTCCAGCCTGGTCTCACTGAGGTCCAGCTCCCCATCCAGGGCTCTGCACAGGGACTCTGCGTGCCTCAGCAGCCCCTCTTCAATCCCCTCACACACAAGGTCCAGCAGCTGAAGTAACAGAGCTTTGCTGGGACTGAGAGGACGAGAAGCAGAGTCAACATTATGACACAGAGTAGGTCTAACTCCTACTGATAAACTAGATGGTCAAATGTTTGTCTTTGTGTGTCTAACCTCAGCTTGACAATATGCAGGCTGGGAAGCAGCTCCCTCAGTGCTCTGTCCTCCACCTCACAGTCTCTTAGGATGAGCTGGACCTGGTTTTGAACCAGCTGGATGCTGTGTTGGTTCTGCTTCAGAACAGAGTTGATGGCCCTGCAGTGGTCAGTAGTCAGACACAGAGCCTCCCCTGGGTCCTGAGCTGACAGGTCCACAGAAGAGGAGCAGGACAAGTCCAGCCTGTGTTGCAGAGACCTGAGCAGCCATACTGCTGTTGGTGGTGATGATGGTGCCCCCTGCTGGATCTGAGAGGCAGCACAGCACTGGAGGAAACTCAGTAGTAACCTCCTGTCAACACTACAGAGAGAGAGACAGAGAGCGAGCAAGAGAGAGACAGAGAGAGAGAGCGAGAGAGACTGAAAACAGAGAGAGAGAGACAGAGAGACAGAGAGAGAGAGACAGGGAGAGAGAGAGAGAGACCGAGACAGAGAGAGAGAGACAGAGAGAGAGACAATTATTTAAACACCATCACACATTAAAACACTGATGGTAAGATGGCGCCGGAGAAGAAGGCAGACGTTTTCCCAACCTTAAACTTATTAAGACTTATGAAGACCGAAAATAACTTCTGGACATCAGATTACTCACCACGGACTGGCAGAATAATTTTTTTACTTTAACGAGTCTGACGAGCCCGACACAAAATATACACTGCTTTCTCGGGAACAGGCCCAGATCCCCGTGATTTGCGTGAAGAGGCGTCGGAGAAAAAGGGGCCAGAGGTTCTCAGACTCCTATTCCATATTTAGTGCACTACTTTTGACGAGGGTTGGCACCCTATTCCCTATTTAGTGCACTACTAGGTGATCGAATAAACCCTTCCTTCTGATGATGAAGATTAAACGGGACATTCAAAACTGTAATATCTTATGCTTCAGGGAGTTGTGGCTGACGACATACAGCTATTAGTTATACGCCAGCAGAATAGAACAGTGGCGTCTGGCGTCACGCAGAGACGCATACAAAGCTCTCCATTTGGCAAATCTGACCATAAGTCTATCCTCCTGATTCCTGCTTACACGCAATAATTAAAGCAGGAAGGCCCAGTGACTAGATCAATAAAATAGTGATCAGATGAAGCAGATGCTAAGTTACAGGACTGTTTGCTATCACAGACTGAATATGTTCCGGTTTCATCAACAAATCAAATCAAATGTCACAACAGTTTTCAAAAATAAAATATAAAAATAACAAGTAATTAAAGAACAGCAATAGTGAGACTATATACAGGGGGGTGTCGGTACAGAGTCAATGTGCGGGGGCACCGGTTAGTTGTGGTAGTATGTACATGTAGGTAGAGTTATTAAAGTGACCATGCATAGATGACAACAGAGCGTGGCGTGGTGTGGAGAAGGGAGGGGGGGGGGGGGGGCAATGTGAATAATCTAGTCCGGGTAGCCATTTTACTAGATGTTCAGGAGTCTTATGGGGGTAGAAGCTGTGCAATAAGTGCATCGATGACGTCGTCCCCACAGTGACCGTACGTACATACCACAACCAGAAGCCATGGATTACAGGCAACAGTCAGACTGAGCTGCCGCTTTCAAGGAGCGGGACTCTAACCCTGAAGTTTAAAAGAAATCCTGTTATGCCCTCCGATAAACCATCAAACAGGCAAAGCATCAATACAGGACTAAGATCGAATCATGCTACACCAGCTCTGACGCTCGTTGGATGTGGCAGGGCTTGCAAACTATTACAGACTACAAAGGGAAGCACAGCCGAGAGCTGCCCAGTGACACGAGCCTACCAGACGAGCTAAACTACTTCTAGGCAGGTAAATAACACTGAAACATGCATTAGAGAATTAGCTGTTCTGTAAGACTGTGACACAACAGTGGTAGGCCAGATTACCGACAAGACAGCCTATAGGGAGGAGGTCAGAGACCTGGCCGTGTGGTGCCAGGACAACAACCTCTCCCTCAAAGTGATCAAGACAAAGGAGATGATTGTGGACTATAGGAAAAAGAGGACAGAGCACGCCCCCATTCCCATCAACGGGGCTGCTGTGGAGCAGGTTGAGTGCTTCCAAGTTCCTTGGTGTCCACATCACCAACAAACTAACATGGTCCAAGAACACCAAGACAGTCGTGAAGAGGGCACGACAAAAACGATTCCCCCTCAGGAAATGGAAAAGGGTCCTCAGATCTTCAAAAGGTTCGACAGCTGCACCATCGAGAGCATCCTGACTGGTTGCATCACTGCCTGGTATGGCAACTGCTCGGCCTCCGACCACAAGGCACTACAGAGGGTAGTGCGAACGGCCCAGTACATCACTGGGGCTAAGCTTCCTGCCATCCAGGACCTCTATATCAGGCGGTGACAGAGGAAAACCCTAAAAATGATCAAAGGCTCCAGCAGCTCTAGCTCTAGACTGTTCTCTCTGCTACCACACAGCAAGCTGTACTGGAGCGCCAAGTCTAGGTCCAAGAGGCTTCTTAAAAGCATCTACACCCAAGCCATAAGACTCCTGAACATCTGATAAAATGGCTACCCAGACTATTTGCATTGCCTCCTCCCCCTCTTTTACATAGCTGCTACTCTCTGTTAAAGCTCTGTTGTTATCTTCTATGTAGTCACTTTAATAACTCTACCTAGATGTACATATTACCTCAATTACCTCGACTAACCGGTATCCCTGTTTATAGCCTCGCTATTGTTATTTTACTGCTGCTCTTTAATTACTTGTTACTTTTATTACTTATTCTTATCCGTACTTCTTAAAACTACATTGTTGGTTAATAAGGCCTCGTAAGTAATCATTTCACTGTAAGGTTACTGTAACCTGTCATGTTCGGTGCATGGGACATTTGGGTCAACTCCCAGGCGTTCTCCTTCAATTCCACCCCTAGCTGAGGTTAAGGTTAGTACATTACACTATGGTTAGGGTTAGAGGTTAAATCAGTCAGGAAGTGGAAAGCCTCATAGTTCTATCCATTCTAGCAGGGTCAACGAGTGCCAACTAAACCTGAGTTGGGAGACTCTGTCCAGAAAAGGCAGGATGCTCTCTATCTCCCCCGGTGGTATGGAGGTCCACAGCAGGTTGACTTTGACTTGGTGGCTGTGCTGCAGGGTAAAACACAGAGCAGTACAGTCCACTCTGTCCAGCTCTCTGCTGTTCAGGTTGATCCAATGGTCTGAAGACCTCAACAAACTGGACACACAGTCACTGTCTCTACTGTCATAGATCTGTCTGATGGAGGACTTTACAAAGCTGGAACTGGACCTGAACAAACATGGAGAAAGGATTGTTGTGGTTATGTCAAGGCTTTATAAAGGATAACTCACATAGTAACAACTGGCTGGATAGAACATGAATAATTAAAGACTATAAATATTGAAAAAAGGTCTCCCACCTCTTGAATAAAACCCTAATGATATTACAGAGGCAAACTCAGAACAACATGTCACTGGATACAAATAGTTATTTTATTATTTCTAGGAAGTCTGAATAGAGAAAGAAGTTCTCCCACCTCTTTAGAGTAACCCTTCCCAGAAAGGGGAGAAGATCTGAGCTGTTCTTCTCTAGGAGCTGGTTCTTCCTGAGGTCCACAGTGATGTTGTGGGTTGAATGCTGCAGCAGAGAGAGAAGCACTTCCCAGTCCAGCCTGCAGGAGGTCAGGTCTCCACCAACCTTCTCCAGGAACCACTGAGTCAAGTCCTTGTCCTGAGCTTTATACACAACTACAGTCAGCTGCTGCAGAGTGTCTGAATTCAGTCTAGGAGGTTGGAACATACAGGCAGTCAGAAATATGAAGAAAAACACATGAATGATGTTACTATTTCTACTTTTTAAAAAACATCAGCTTCAGACTGACCTGAGAGAGAGAGGTCCCTGGTGACAGAGCAGTGTGATGAGAGAGTGACCCTGGATCCATAAGTCAGTCAGGTCCAGACACTGAACCCTCCAGAATCTCAGCAGGGACGCCACATTACTCAGAGCCCTGGATAACACTCTCTCTGGTGGCTGGCTGCTCTTTAGGACCAGGGAGAGCTCTGGGACAGTCAGTGGAGTAGCACCTCTCCCTGTCCTCCTAACCAGTCTGGACAGTTTAACTGCCACACCCACATTCAGCCTGGAATGAAACGACAAAACGCAAGTCACTTAAAACAGACAAACCTCGTCAGATAAAATGCTCAATAGAAAAATCAACTATTCAATAGACCTGTAAAAGCTGTCTTCCTGAACATACCTGAGCTTGTGGAGCTTTGACTCATGTCTCAAAAGAAGTGCGGCTCCTTGGAGAGAGATCTTGCTGGGGGTGAGAGTGAGGTCCACTCTGGAGGCACAGAGACCCAGGACTCTCCCCACAGACCTGCAGGTTTTCCTGGGTAACACTCCTCCCAGTGACAGGGTGGAGCCCAAGGCCTGGAGGAGAGAGGCTAACAGCTGGTCCTCCTCTCTGGACCTCACAGGGATGGACTCACACACAGTCTGGAAAAACCTGTCATCACCACAGCTGAAACAGCAGAACATGGGGGACATCAAATCAGACATTTAGGAGACCGTTTGTTAATTTGGCCCTGTACTCCAGCACTTTGAAATTATACAATGATACAATGACTATGAGGTTAAAGGTCAGTCTGTCAGCTTTAATTAGATTTTTATTTCCAAATCAGGTGAAATTACAGCACTTTTTTGTCCTCCATTAGTATTCCATCCTTTATACATTTTTCGTGTTGAATTAAAATGGCTTGAATCTAATGTCAAAGTGAACAAAATAAACATAAAGATGAATCAAATAAAAAACATTATTATTCAGTACAGAAACACCTGACATGTATTGACTCAAAGTGGAATAAACACTAAGATTTGAAATATAAAACGCTAATATCCTGAGAAAAATGTTTTGAAAAGAATTCACAAACATTATTCAGGATTCATTCAGGATTATCTATAGGTCGCATCCACATTCATGTAGAAGTGTTCAGAAACATATTATTTTCTTATCTTATTTACTATAAAAGTGTCTCCAAAATGAAACAATACATGAATCTACCATTAATTTTCTATTGGGCACAAAATAATCTGAAACAACCAAAACAAACAGCAAAATGCATCCAACAAGTTTGTAGAGTCACAGGCTTGATGTAGTCATTGCGTTCTAGGAAGATGGGACCAAATACTACACTTTGTACTACATTAATACATAATAAGTGAATTTATCCAAATACTTTTGGTTCCCTAAAATGGGGGGACAATGTACAAAAAGTGCTGTAATATCTAAACGGTTCACCCGATATGGATGGAAATACCCTCAATTATAGCTAACAGTCTGACCTTTAACCTCAGTAAAAAAAATACAGTGCCTTGCAAAAGTATTCGGCCCCCTTGAACTTTGCGACCTTTTGCCACATTTCAGGGTTCAAACAAAGATATAAAACTGTATTTTTTTGTGAAGAATCAACAACAAGTGGGACACAATCATGAAGTGGAACGACATTGATTGGATATTTCAAACTTTTTTAACAAATCAAAAACTGAAAAATTGGGCGTGCAAAATTATTCAGGGACAGACAACTACAATCTCTGAAATGTACTGATCCAACTCACCTCAGCTGTGAGATGTAGGACAGACACTGAAGGACACTCTTCACTTCACTCTCTTCATCTGACCAGCCCTTCAGCTCTACTGGTTTCTTCTCTGGTTGGAGTTTCAGCACTTCTAGGAGGAGGGAGGCCTTTCTCTCTGAGAGGTCTATGGACCAGACTGCAGGAGCTGACTGGTAAACTGTCTGTAATGCTGGAAGGACACTCCTGCCTGTTTGAGTCTCATAGTCCTTCACATGTGAGTACAGATCCAACAGGAAATCACTCTCTCTAAATGGATTACCATCATCACCATCATCATCTTCACCATATGTGTATCTGCACATGGAGGATAATGTCTTTAAGATATTCTCTCCTGTCTCTTTATCAAACTCAGCTGCAGCAACACTGAGTTTAGACAGAACCGTCCAGGCCTTCTTCTTCTTCTCTTCACCATAATCAACACACAACCTGAATGAGAAGACAGACAAACATAGTTAATACAAGTTATCCTGGATTCTCTGGATAAGTGTTAAGGGAATTTGTATGTACTAATCAGAATACTATTATGTTACTGTATATGTACTAATCAGAATACTATTATGTTACTGTATATGTACTAATCAGAATACTATTATGTTACTGTATATGTACTAATCAGAATACTATTATGTTACTGTATATGTACTAATCAGAATACTATTATGTTACTGTATATGTACTAATCAGAATACTATTATGTTACTGTATATGTACTAATCAGAATACTATTATGTTACTGTATATGTACTAATCAGAATACTATTATGTTACTGTATATGTTTGAATTTTCTTTTTAATCTTAGTACTGAATATAATGTGTGTAAATATAATCAAGAATTAGAACAATGACTGCCTGTTCCTTGGTAGAAATTAATGAACTATATCGCCAGACTGGCTAGAATGCTTATCTACACTGGCTGACCTTGGCTCTAGGCGAGGTGGGAAGGCTTGAGAACTATAGAGCCTTTCTACCAGTGTCAAGAAGAGACGGAACATTTAGAAAACGCTGACGTCATTTTCCGTTTATAACCTGTGGTAAAATGTGTAAGGAGCAGTATTCTCGTGAATAAAAACTGCTGTTTGACTTTAAGACTGGGCTCTGTCCATTTTTTATAAAATAAGGGTCATACAAATCCTTATGAATTGACAGAGTGTTTAATTTTAATTGGGTATTAAAACAGAGGAATTTAATTCCTGCAACAATAAGTAATGCAGAGGAATCAACCACAGACACATAATAATGTTTACATGGCAGAATGGCAAAAACATACTAATGGAGGGATATGGATAAACAGACATTTTATAAACCAGATAAATTGCTGGTACAATATGACACATCTCTGCAAAACTCACTCACCTCAGCTGTGAGATGTAGGGCAGACACTGAAGGAAACTCCTCACTTCACTCTCTTCATCTGACCAGCCCTTCAGCTCTACTGGTTTCTTCTCTGGTTGGAGTTTCAGCACTTCGAGGAGGAGGGAGGCCTTTCTCTCTGAGAGGTCTATGGACCAGATAGCAGGACTGGCTGACTGGTAAACAGGCTGTAATGCTGGAAGGACACTCCTGCCTGTTTGAGTCTCATAGTCCTTCACATGTGAGAACAGATCCAACAGGAAATCACTCTGTTTAGAAGTGTCTCCATGGTGATAAGGAAAGGTTCTGTAAGTACACACTGATGATACCAGCTTCAGTGTCTTCTCTCCTGTCTGCTCCTCCCACTCTGCTGCTTGAGACAGGAGATCCACCAGGAACTTGATCAGCTTTGAGGGATCAGACCTCCGTGGATGGAAACTGCAACCAGGACAGTAACAGCTGATTCCGACAATCTGACACTGTGTGATGTGTACAACATCTATTTAAACTAGTAAATAAAATAAAAACTCTATATAGATATTAGCTGATAATGAACTGATGCCTCGATCACACCGACAGCATCATTGCGCAAAATAGTAAGCCTGTGTATCACCTGGATATGTGCAACAAAAGTTTACCTTCGGCTACCATTTCTGTCAAGCAGTCTACGCTTTGATGCATTCCATAAATGCAACCCACAAACAACACTGTTTCAAGGCAAATTAATGTACTTCTGGTGTACCAAAATGCAATGACGCTGGTGGTGTGTTCGAGTCGTGAGGATAAACAAGGGACAAAATGAACACGTGTAGGGTGTAGATATTATTAGAGTATTGTTCATAAACATGAGAACACAAACAAGAAAACACATTACTATGAAAACTCACCTCAGCTGTGAGATGTAGGGCAGACACTGAAGGAAACTCCTCACTTCACTCTCTTCATCTGACCAGCCCTTCAGCTCTACTGGTTTCTTCTCTGGTTGGAGTTTCAGCACCTCTAGGAGGAGGGAGGCCTTTCTCTCAGAGAGGAGTATGGACCAGACTGCAGGAGCTGACTGGTAAACTGTCTGTAATGCTAGAAGGACACTCCTGCCTGTTTGAGTCTCATAGTCCTTCACATGTGAGTACAGATCCAACAGGAAGTCACTCTCTCTAAATGGAACACCACCACCATCATCATCATCTGTGTATCTGCACATGGAGGATAATGTCTTTAAGATATTCTCTCCTGTCTCTGTATCAAACTCAGCTGCAGCAACACTGAGTTTAGACAGAACTGTCCAGGCCTTCTCTTCACCATAACCAACACACAACCTGAATGAGAAGACATACAAACATAGTTAATACAAGTTATCCTGGATTCTCTGGATAAGTAATGCAGAGGAATCAACCACAGACAAACAATAATGTTTACATGTCAGAATGGCAAAAACATACTAATGGAGTCATTTGGATAAACAGATGTTTTATAAACCAGATAAATAACTGGTATAATATGACACATCTCTGAAAAAACACTCACCTCAGCTGTGAGATGTAGGACAGACACATAAGGAAACTCCTCACTTCACTCTCTTCATCTGACCAGCCCTTCAGCTCTACTGGTTTCTTCTCTGGTTGGAGTTTCAACACTTCTAGGAGGAGGGAGGCCTTTCTCTCTGAGAGGTCTAAATACCAGACTGCAAAGTAAATTGTAGATTAAAATCACTGTGTGTAGAAAGTTTCAATGATAGACATGTAATGATGTTATATCAATAATGTTTTTTTTTTTGCAGAAAATAGTAGTTTTCAGAGGGAATTTTCACCCCCAAACAATGTGTGATCCCATTTTAGAAGCGCATTAACACACTTCACACCACTGAGGTGCGGTATTTCACGCAGAGTTTGTCCTATTGTTAATAACATAATAAAGCAGTATAAAAGATACATTTCATAGCAGACACGACTTACAGGAGCAATAAGGGCTAATTGCCTTGCTCATTGACACATTTTTCACCTTATCAGCTCGGGGATTCGAACTAGCAACCTTTCGGTTATTGGTCCAATGCTCACTGGTCCAACGCTCTTAACCTAGGCTACTGCAAAATGTCTTCTACAACAAAAACTAACAATGGGTTTGGACTAGAGGTCGACCGATTAATCGGAATGGTCGATTAATTAGGGCCGATTTCAAGTTTTAATAACAATCGGAAATCAGTATTTTTGGACTTTGCCGATTTTATTAAATACATATATTTTGTTTCACCTTTATTATTTATTTTATTTAACTAGGCAAGTCAGTTAAGAACACATTCTTATTTTCAATGACGGCCTAGGAACAGTGGGTTAACTGCCTTGTTCAGGGGCAGAACGACAGATTTTCACCTTGTCAGCTCGGGGATCCAATCTTGCGACCTTACAGTTAACTAGTCCAACGCAATAACGACAAGCCTCTCATTGCACTCCACAAGGAGACTGCCTATTACGTGCATGCAGTAAGCCAGGGTAAGTTGCTAGCTAGCATTAAACTTATCTTATAAAAAACAATCAATCAATCATAATCACTAGTTAACTACACATGGTTGATGATATTACTAGATATTATCTAGCGTGTCCTGCGTTGCATATAATCTGACTGAGCATTTTATATTATTTTTATTTTATTTCACCTTTATTTAACCAGGTAGGCTAGTTGAGAACACCTTTATTTAACCAGGTAGGCTAGTTGAGAACACCTTTATTTAACCAGGTAGGCTAGTTGGGAACACCTTTATTTAACCAGGTAGACTAGTTGAGAACACCTTTATTTAACCAGGTAGGCTAGTTGAGAACACCTTTATTTAACCAGGTAGGCTAGTTGAGAACACCTTTATTTAACCAGGTGGGCTAGTTGAGAACACCTTTATTTAACCAGGTAGGCTAGTTGAGAACACCTTTATTTAACCAGGTAGGCTAGTTGAGAACACCTTTATTTAACCAGGTAGGCTAGTTGAGAACACCTTTATTTAACCAGGTAGGCTAGTTGAGAACACCTTTATTTAACCAGGTAGGCTAGTTGAGAACACCTTTATTTAACCAGGTAGGCTAGTTGAGAACAACTTTATTTAACCAGGTAGGCTAGTTGAGAACACCTTTATTTAACCAGGTAGGCTAGTTGAGAACACCTTTATTTAACCAGGTAGGCTAGTTGAGAACAACTTTATTTAACCAGGTAGGCTAGTTGAGAACAAGTTCTCATTTACAACTGCGACCTGGCCAAGATAAAGCATAGCAGTGTGAACAGACAACACAGAGTTACACATGGAGTAAACAATTAACAAGTCAATAACACAGTAGAAAACAAAGGGGGAGTCTATATACACTGTGTGCAAAAGGCATGAGGAGGTAGGCGAATAATTAAAATTTTGCAGATTAACACTGGAGTGATAAATGATCAGATGGTCACGTACAGGTAGAGATACTGGTGTGCAAAAGAGCAGAAAAGTAAATAAATATAAACATTATGGGGATGAGGTAGGTAAATTGGGTGGGCTATTTACCAATAGACTATGTACAGCTGCAGCGATCGGTTAGCTGCTCAGATAGCAGATGTTTAAAGTTGCTGAGGGAGATAAAAGTCTCCAACTTCAGCGATTTTTGCAATTCGTTCCAGTCACAGGCAGCAGAGAACTGGAACAAAAGGAGGCCAAATGAGGTGTTGGCTTTAGGGATGATCAGTGAGATACACCTGCTGGAGCGCGTGCTATGGGTGGGTGTTGCCATCGTGACCAGTGAACTGAGATAAGGTGGAGCTTTACCTAGCATGGACTTATAGATGACCTGGAGCCAGTGGGTCTGGCGACAAATATGTAGCGAGGGCCAGCCGACTAGAGCATACAGGTCGCAGTGGTGGGTGGTATAAGGTGCTTTAGTAACAAAACGGATGGCACTGTGATAAACTGCATCCAGTTTGCTAAGTAGAGTATTGGAAGCTATTTTGTAGATGACATTGCCGAAGTCGAGGATGGGTAGGATACTCAGTTTTACTAGGGTAAGTTTGGCGGCGTGAGTGAAGGAGGCTTTGTTGCGGAATAGAAAGCCGACTATAGATTTGATTTTAGATTGTTTGATATGAGTCTGGAAGGAGAGTTTACAGTCTAGCCAGACACCTAGGTACTTATAGATGTCCACATATTCTAGGTCGGAACCATCCAGGGTGGTGATGCTAGTCGGGCGTGCGGGTGCAGGCAGCGAACGGTTGAAAAGCATGCATTTGGTTTTACTAGCGTTTAAGAGCAGTTGGAGGCCACGGAAGGAGTGTTGTATGGCATTGAAGCTCGTTTGGAGGTTAGATAGCACAGTGTCCAAGGTAGGGCCAGAAGTATACAGAATGGTGTCGTCTGCGTAGAGCTGGATCGGGGTATCGCCCGCAGCAAGTGCAACATCATTGATACATACAGAGAAAAGAGTCGGCCCGAGAATTGAACCCTGTGGCATCCCTATAGAGACTGCCAGAGGACTGCCAGAGGACCGGACAACATGCCCTCCGATTTGACACACTGAACTCTGTCTGCAAAGTAGTTGGTGAACCAGGCAAGGCAGTCATTAGAAAAAAACGAGGCTACTGAGTCTGCCGATAAGAATATGGTGATTGACAGAGTCGAAAGCATTGGCCAGGTCGATGAAGACGGCTGCACAGTACTGTCTTTTATCGATGGCGGTTATGATATCATTTAGTACCTTGAGCGTGGCTGAGGTGCACCTGTGACCGGCTCGGAAACCAGATTGCACAACGGAGAAGGTACGGTGGGATTCGAGATGGTCAGTGACCTGTTTGTTAACTTGGCTTTCAAAGACCTTAGATAGGCAGGGCAGGATGGATATAGGTCTGTAACAGTTTGGGTCCAGGGTGTCTCCCCCTTTGAAGAGGGGGATGACTGCGGCAGCTTTCCAATCCTTGGGGATCTCAGACGATATGAAAGAGAGGTTAAACAGGCTGGTAATAGGGGTTGCGACAATGGCGGCGGATAGTTTCAGAAATAGAGGGTCCAGATTGGTAAGCCCAGCTGATTTGTACAGGTCCAGCTTTTGCAGCTCTTTCAGAACATCTGCTATCTGGATTTGGGTAAAGGAGAACCTGGAGAGGCTTGGGCGAGTAGCTGCGGGGGGGGGGGGGGGGAGCTGTTGGCCGAGGTTGGAGTAGCCAGGAGGAAGGCATGGCCAGCCGTTGAGAAATGCTTGTTGAAGTTTTCGATAATCATGGATTTATCGGTGGTGACCGTGTTACCCAGCCTCAGTGCAGTGGGCAGCTGGGAGGAGGAGCTCTTGTTCTCCATGGACTTTACAGTGTCCCAGAACTTTTTGGAGTTAGAGCTACAGAATGCAAATTTCTGCCTGAAGAAGCTGGCCTTTGATTGACTGCGTGTATCGGTTCCTTACTTCCCTGAACAGTTGCATATTGCGGGGACAATTCAATGCTATTGCAGTCCGCCAGAGGATATTTTTGTGCTGGTCGAGGGCAGTCAGGTCTGGAGTGAACCAAGGGCTATATCTGTTCTAGTTCTGCATTTTTTGAACGGAGCATGCTTATCTAAAATGGTGAGGAAGTTACTTTTAAAGACTGACCAGGCATCCTCAACTGACGGGATAAGGTCAATATCCTTCCAGGATACCCGGGCCAGGTCGATTAGAAAGGCCTGCTCGCAGAAGTGTTTTAGGGAGCGTTTGACAGTGATGAGGTGTGGTCGCTTGACTACGGACCCATAGCGGATACAGGCAATGAGGCAGTGATTGCTGAGATCCTGGTTGAAGACAGCGGAGGTGTATTTGGAGGGCCAGTTGGTCAGGATGACGACTATGAGGGTGCCCTTGTTTACAGATTTAGGGTTGTACCTGGTGGGTTCCTTGATGATTTGTGTGAGATTGAGGGCATCTAGCTTAGATTGTAGGACTGCCGGGGTGTTAAGCATTTCCCAGTTTAGGTCACCTAACAGAACAAACCCTGAAGCTAGATGGGGGGCGATCACTTCACAAATGTTGTGCAGGGCACAGCTGGGAGCTGAGGGGGGTCGGTAGCAGGCGGCAACAGTGAGAGACTTATTTCTGGAGAGAGTATTTTTTTAAATTAGTAGTTTGAACTGTTTGGGTATCTCTGCAGTAGACTGCAACTCCTCCCCCTTTGGCAATTCTATCTTGACGGAAAATGTTATAGTTCGGTATGGAAATCTCCGAATTTTTGGTGGCCTTCCTAAGCCAGGATTCAGACACGGAAAGGACATCAGGGTTGACTGAGTGTGCTAAAGCAGTGAGTAAAACAAACTTAGGGAGGAGGCTTCTGATGTTGATGTTGCGCTGTTTATGACTTCAAGCCTATCAACTCTCGAGATGAGGCTGGTGTAACCGAAGTGAAATGGCTAGCTAGTTAGCGCGCGCTAATAGCTAATAGCGTTTCAAATATCACTCGCTCTGAGCCTTGGAGTGGTTGTTTCCCTTGCTTTGCATGGGTAACACTGCTTCGAGGGTGGCTGTTGTCGTTGTGTTCCTGGTTCGAGCCCAGGGAGGAGCGGTTCGAGCCCAGGGAGGAGCGAGGAGAGGGACGGAAGCTATACTGTTACACTGGCAATACTAAACCCCCGCCCTCCTTTCGGAAAAGCTGACCACGACTCCATTTTGTTGATCCCTGCCTACAGACAGAAACTAAAACAAGAAGCTCCCACGCTGAGGTCTGTTCAACGCTGGTCCGACCAATCTGATTCCACACTCCAAGACTGCTTCCATCACGTGGACTGGGATATCTTTCGTATTGCGTCAGACAACAACATTGACGAATACGCTGATTCGGTGTGCGAGTTCATTAGAACGTGCATTGAAGATGTCGTTCCCATAGTAACGATTAAAACATTCCCAAACCAGAAACCGTGGATTGATGGCAGCATTCGCGTGAAACTGAAAGCGCGAACCACTGCTTTTAATCAGGGCAAGGTGACCGGTAACATGACCGAATACAAACAGTGTAGCTATTCCCTCCGGAAGGCAATCAAACAAGCTAAGCGTCAGTATAGAGACAAAGTAGAGTCTCAATTCAACGGCTCAGACACAAGAGGCATGTGGCAGGGTCTACAGTCAATCACGGACTACAAGAAGAAATCCAGCCCAGTCACGGACCAGGATGTCCTGCTCCCAGGCAGACTAAATAACTTTTTTGCCCGCTTTGAGGACAATACAGTGCCACTGACACGGCCCGCAACCAAAACATGCAGACTCTCCTTCACTGCAGCCGAGGTGAGTAAAACATTTAAACGTGTTAACCCTCGCAAGGCTGCAGGCCCAGACGGCATCCCCAGCCGCGCCCTCAGAGCATGCGCAGACCAGCTGGCTGGTGTGTTTACGGACATATTCAATCAATCCCTATCCCAGTCTGCTGTTCCCACATGCTTCAAGAGGGCCACCATTGTTCCTGTTCCCAAGAAAGCTAAGGTAACTGAGCTAAACGACTACCGCCCCGTAGCACTCACTTCCGTCATCATGAAGTGCTTTGAGAGACTAGTCAAGGACCAAATCACCTCCACCCTACCTGACACCCTAGACCCACTCCAATTTGCTTACCGCCCAAATAGGTCCACAGACGATGCAATCTCAACCACACTGCACACTGCCCTAACCCATCTGGACAAGAGGAATACCTATGTGAGAATGCTGTTCATCGACTACAGCTCGGCATTTAACACCATAGTACCCTCCAAGCTCGTCATCAAGCTCGAGACCCTGGGTCTCGACCCCGCCCTGTGCAACTGGGTACTGGACTTCCTGACGGGCCGCCCCCAGGTGGTGAGGGTAGGCAACAACATCTCCACCCCGCTGATCCTCAACACTGGGGCCCCACAAAGGTGCGTTCTGAGCCCTCTCCTGTACTCCCTGTTCACCCACGACTGCGTGGCCACGCACGCCTCCAACTCAATCATCAAGTTTGCGGACAACACAACAGTGGTAGGCTTGATTACCAACAATGACGAGACGGCCTACAGGGAGGAGGTGAGGGCCCTCGGAGTGTGGTGTCAGGAAAATAACCTCACACTCAACGTCAACAAAACTAAGGAGATGATTGTGGACTTCAGGAAACAGCAGAGGGAACACCCCCCTATCCACATCGATGGAACAGTAGTGGAGATGGTAGCAAGTTTTAAGTTCCTCGGCATACACATCACAGACAAACTGAATTGGTCCACCCACACAGATAGCATCGTGAAGAAGGCGCAGCAGCGCCTCTTCAACCTCAGGAGGCTGAAGAAATTCGGCTTGTCACCAAAAGCACTCACAAACTTCTACAGATGCACAATCGAGAGCATCCTGGCGGGCTGTATCACCGCCTGGTACGGCAACTGCTCCGCCCACAACCGTAAGGCTCTCCAGAGGGTAGTGAGGTCTGCACAACGCATCACCGGGGGCAAACTACCTGCCCTCCAGGACACCTACACCACCCGATGTTACAGGAAGGCCATAAAGATCATCAAGGACAACAACCACCCGAGCCACTGCCTGTTCAGCCCGCTATCATCCAGAAGGCGAGGTCAGTACAGGTGCATCAAAGCTGGGACCGAGAGACTGAAAAACAGCTTCTATCTCAAGGCCATCAGACTGTTAAACAGCCACCACTAACATTGAGTGGCTGCTGCCAACACACTGACACTGACTCAACTCCAGCCACTTTAATAATGGGAATTGATGGGAAATTATGCAAAATATATCACTAGTCACTTTAAACAATGCTACCTAATATAATGTTTACATACCCTACATTATTCATCTCATATGTATACGTATATACTGTACTCTATATCATCTACTGCATCTTTATGTAATACATGTATCACTAGCCACTTTAAACTATGCCACTTTGTTTACATACTCATCTCATATGTATATACTGTACTCAATACCATCTACTGTATCTTGCCTATGCTGCTCTGTACCATCACTCATTCATATATCTTTATGTACATATTCTTTATCCCCTTACACTTGTGTGTATAAGACAGTAGTTTTGGAATTGTTAGTTAGATTACTTGTTGGTTATTACTGCATTGTCGGAACTAGAAGCACAAGCATTTCGCTACACTCGCATTAACATCTGCTAACCATGTGTATGTGACAAATAAAATTTGATTTGATTTGATTTAAAGTGCCTATAAGAACATCCAATAGTCAAAGGTTAATGAAATACAAAATGGTGTAGAGGTGTAGAGGGAAATATTCCTATAATTCCTATAATAACTACCTAAAACCTCTTACCTGGGAATATTGAAGACTCATGTTAAAAGGAACCACCAGCTTTCATATGTTCTCATGTTCTGAGCAAGGAACTCAAACGTTAGCTTTCTTACATGGCACATATTGCACTTTTACTTTCTTCTCCAACACTTTGTTTTTGCATTATTTAAAACAAATTGAACATGTTTCATTATTTATTTGAGGCTTTATTGATGTATTATATTAAGTTAAAATAAGTGTTCATTCAGTATTGTTGTAATTGTCATTATTAAAAATAAATACAATAAAAAAATTGTCTGATTAATCGGTATCAGCTTTTTTGGTCCTCCAATAATCGGTATCTGTATCAGTATCTGCGTTGAAAAATCATAATCAGTCGACCTCTAGTTTGGACTATGTGGCAGAGGTTCCCAAACGTTGTAGTGAGAATTGGACCAAATATTTATCATGGATAGACTTTTGTTCAAAAGTTATTCATTAAAATGTTATTCACATGAATATCAAGTTAGATTGACTTGATGTAGCTCACCATTGACTGGGACATCTGTCTCTCTGCTGGTTGCACTGGTGTCTCCTTCTCCATAGACAGCTGACACTCTGACTCTGTAGCAGGTACTGAGGTTCAGAGTTACATCACAGTAACATTCAGGTCCCTCTGTTACCATGGTAGACCAGCCCTCCAGTCCTGTCTCTTTATAGTCTACGTTGTAGTGGAGTACAGAGGCACCATCTTCACACTCAGGCTGGAACCAAGTCACTTTGACAGTTTCCTTTGTTTTGTTCAGCAGCCGGCTCACATACAGCTGTTCAGGTGGGGATCTCAGGGTCTTGACCTCAATGACCTTGCTAAAGTCACTCATACCAGAGTGTTCTATAACAGAGTATCTGATCTGGTACAGTGTGAACGGTTTCAGACCTGGCACCAGACAGGTTTCTGCAGGAGCCAGGGTGTCTACTACATTCCATGGCCGTTTGCTAACCTTGCTAACACCAGTAGTCATGACTCTGTACTCTACTCTGTACCTCTCAGGTCTTCTGATGGTTGACTGTGGAAACGTCAGGAGGACACAGCTCTGTTTTATCTCTGCTACCTGGCCTGGATCAGGTTTTAATCCCAGCTGGAAGTTGGTAGTGATGAGACTGCCTTGTTGATACAGACGAATGGAGGATCCAGGAACACTGATATCTGGTATAACTGCTGCTATGAACTTGATGTTCTCTCCATCGCCGCTGTCTTCATAGGATTTGGTGAACAAGCGGAGGGCAGACTGTATTTTCTGAGGTAAATCTGGAGGTTTGAATGGTCGCTGTGTCTCCTGCTGTCCAGTGAGATCAGATTGGTTCACGGTGTTCATTGGAACATAGTGTTTGTGCTGCTCCATGATGGAAAGGAACGGATCTTCATCCTCCAGGGAGGTCAGAGTGAAACACAGCAGCCTGTCCTTTGATGATCTGAGGACAGCGTCCAGCTCTTCCTGAGATTTCATTATGGGGATGTTTCTTGTTTTACAGACATTCAGAGACTTCACCTCCGCTGCCTTGTTGTTTAGCCACAACTGTATAGACTGAAGACAGAACGGTGACTGGTCATGGTTCTGGAGAATGTCTCTCAGTCTGTTTTCATCCACCCCTTCACTCTCTCTCATGGTCTTTACTGCCATGGCCAGCTCTCTCTTAAACTGCAACTGGTACTTCTGCAGAAGCTCTGATAATCTAGACAGTTTATACTTCAGATCAGGAAACCATTTCATCACACAACCATTGGTGAAGTCTGTCATCATCTCCTGGCATCTCATGGTGGCCTGCCTCAGATGGTCCAGCACACCCTCTGCCTTTGTGAAAAATTTAATTTCAACAGAATTGTCCAGATTCTTCAGAGGATAGAGCCAGGCGTACAGAGGCACTGCTTCCTCTCCTTGCTGTCCAAGGAGCTTCGGGAGAGTTTCATAGACTTTTAGAGCTCTGTCATACGTCATGGAGCCATTGATATGGTCTAAATCACAGTAGAGAGTACACTGATACAACAAACTGTTTGGTTTTTCATCGTCACTCAAGCTGGAAAAGATCTGATCTGCACTGAAGGTGGGGATCATCTTCTTTACAACACTGTGTATATCTGCCTCTCCTGCACCACTGTGTTGTCCGCTGATGTGTTTGTAATCAAAGGTAAAGAACGCTTGAGCTCCATAGAGAACAGCCATGACCACATGAGTTGCCTTTCGTTGTGTTCTGACTCTTTCCTCCTGAAGCACCCTGTGACTGAGCATGTCCAGTCTGGTAGTGGTTCTGTACTGTAGAGTGACCCGGTCCTGCAGTGTGGACTGAACAGGATGGTTCAGGTATCCAGCAGCACCTCCAACCTCCACCAGTCCAGACAGGACACTGGCTCTGAGAGGAGTGGTCACATCCAGAGCCCTGAATCTGTCCTGAAGGGAGTCTCCTTCAATACACTTCACCTCTGTGAGAGGCCGAGGTAGAGAATGACGCATGAAGGCTATTGTACTTTCATCCCAAAGACTGACATCTAAGGAGATAAAATGATATTACATCCCGTGCAGAACTTCCCAATTTATCATAATACATACAGTGGGGAGAACAAGTATTTGACACACTGCCGATTTTGCAGGTTTTCCTACTTACAAAGCATGTAGAGGTCTGTAATTTTTATCATAGGTACACTTCAACTGTGAGAGACGGAATCTAAAAAAAAAAAATAATAATCCAGAAAAAAAATATTTAAAAAATCCAGAAAATCACATTGTATGATTTTTAAGTAATTAATTAGCATTTTATTGCATTGCAGTGTATCAAATACTTGTTCTCCTCACTGTATTTCACAATATGAACTATTCACAAGACAAACTATAAAGTCCAGCACTCAACAAAATGTATAAATTTTCTAGACCAGCGCTGACCCAGTCCATGCTTTAAACATTAGATAAAACAGCTGTGTTTAAACTATGCACACATACCTGAGCAAAACAATAACTATATCCACAATACAACAAGTCTTTAAACTGGAAAAGCATCCGGTACCTGAATCAAATGAGTCACTGCGGCAGTCATACAACATCCCAAGATCGAAGGGACGACCGAGGGCAGCCACCACAACACTGTCTGCTGTCCAGTCTGACAATCACAGAAAACACATCATAACATGTTGTGATATAGATCATTAAATGCATCATTCAGCAGTAATATAACTCACCGTTGGTAAGAACAGCCTTAGGTTCTAGTACAGGTCATTAAAGGTCAACAGCAGTAATGTAACTAATGTAACTAACCTTCAGTCAGGCTTCTGCAGAAATGCTTGGCAGGATTGTTCAGCTCAATGGTCGGGTTCTTGACATTCTGAGGAACATATGTCATCACTTGAAGTTACTCAACAAAGGATAGTGGGAGAAAACAGTTCAATACAATACAGAAAAGTGTTGGTAAACTGATAAGAACAGATGGAGATAGTTGAAAATTGACAGGAAAGTGTCTGTCTAGAAGGTAAAGTATTGTTAAGGTAAGTTACCAGTACTATCTAGAAGGTAAAGTATTGCCAGTAAATGATACCTGTTCAGTGTTGTCAGTAGCAAGCTCCTCTGTATTATGTTGTAGAATCGTGATCTCTCTCTGGAGTCGAGCTTCCAGCCTGGAGGCAATCTGTTCCTCCTGAGTTTTGGTGTTTTCCTTGATAGACAATTACAGCCAACACATTAGTATTATATTAAACTAAGACTTACTGAAAGACAGGCAGAAAGGCACATTTAACTTGAGATCATAAAAATGGAATAAAATAAAAATGCTAAATAAAACTGAAACATGTTACTTTTTAACCCACTGCCTTACAATGTTTAATATACTGTCCAATGTCCTGGTGGCAAGAAGAAACTATAGACAAACCCACCTCTTCAGTATCTACCACACACTGGTCCAGGCTATAGACACACCCACCTCTTCAGTATCTACCACACACTAGTCCAGACTATAGACACACCCACCTCTTCAGTATCTACCACACACTAGTCCAGACTATAGACACACCCACCTCTTCACTATCTACCACACACTAGTCCAGACTATAGACACACCCACCTCTTCACTATCTACCACACACTGGTCCAGGATATAGACACACCCACCTCTTCACTATCTACCACACACTGGTCCAGGATATAGACACACCCACCTCTTCACTATCTACCACACACTAGTCCAGACTATAGACACACCCACCTCTTCCCTATCTACCACACACTAGTCCAGACTATAGACACACCCACCTCTTCACTTTCTACCACACACTAGTCCAGACTATAGACACACCCACCTCTTCACTATCTACCACACACTAGTCCAGACTATAGACACACCCACCTCTTCACTTTCTACCACACACTAGTCCAGACTATAGACACACCCACCTCTTCACTTTCTACCACACACTAGTCCAGACTATAGACACACCCACCTCTTCACTATCTACCACACACTAGTCCAGACTATAGACACACCCACCTCTTCACTATCTACCACACCACTGGTCCAGACTATAGACACACCCACCTCTACAGTATCTCTCTCATTCTTTATGACATCGTGGTTCCTGTGGTCCTGTAAGGCACACAGAACACAAACAGAAACCTGGTCTGTCTTACAGAAGACCTCCAGAGCTCTGTGGTGCAGTTGGCACAGTTTCTGCTCCAGGTTTCCAGTCACCTCCACCAGGGTGTGTCTCTGCAGAGCTGCTACAGTGTAGTGATGCTTGACATGTCTCTCACAGTAGGAGGCAGTGCAGGTCAGACAGGACTTCACAGCTTTGAGCTGTTTCTCAGTGCAGAAATCACAGGCCACATCTCCAGGTCCAGCGTAGCAGTGCTTGGGAAGATCAGGGACCTTGAACCCTGCCTGGTGGAGTTTCTCAATCACCTTCTCCAAGGCTGAGTTAGTGAGGAGGTCAGGACGGGTTCTGAATCTCTTTCTGCACTGGGGACAGTCGTAGTCTCCTGTCTGGTCAGGCTGGTTCCAGTAGGTCTCAATGCACCGTCTGCAGTAACTGTGTCCACAGGGGATGGAGACTGGCTCTTTGAAAACCTCTGTACACACTGAACATCTGAAGTGGTCCTCTGTCAGTAGACAGGCTGTCAGCTCACTGTACACAATGTGGTAGAGAAATGTGGTTGCTGTTTTAAAGACAATTATACAGGAGCTAACCTACTAGATTTACAGGAATGTGGAAGCTGTTCTTCACTTACCTGGCATCTTTTCCAAACATAATGGGCCTGTCCATGGAACAATCACTCTTCATGGACAGACATGGTGACCACACCCTCTCCTGTTTTACACTGTGGAAAGATCAAGGAGGGTTTTGTCATTGTGTGAATATGCAGAATGTAGTACCTATCTTTCATGTTGACTGTTTGGATATTTCTAAATGGACAGAAACAAAACTATTTCTATATTTCTAAATGGTCAGAAACAAATATGTGTATATTTCTATATGGACAGAAACATAAATATATAGTTATTTCTATTTGAAAATGATTTCACATGATGCCTATTTCATATGAAAAGCCTAAATACTTATAACCACTATAAATCAACACCTTTTCCCTTGGATTATTGAATTACCTACATCATGTTATTTCAAGCTATCCATTCGGAGCGCAACATCGCATTGTTAAAAAATATGTCTACATTGGGCAATTGAAGACATTTAGGGCTTATGTTAATAGACCTTTCAAAAGTTGTACATAAAATGTATCAGGAAGTGACTTGATGCCTACTGGTGCCATGGTGCTATATGATGCTAAACGGGAGAGGCGTATAACGGTAATATTGTCAAAATGTTTCTTTTAACAACCATGAGATTTGGGTTTTTTTTTTTAATAAAAAAAATACGAAACATTAGACAATAATTAACAGTAGGCAAAGTTATCAAGTCAGGAGAAAATTATATCAAACAACATTTGATGTCCAGTACCATTCACTGTGAGTTCACAGTTGGTGATGCCTCATCGTGATTGAATATTCCTCATAATTTCCAACAATGTCAATGAGTGTCATCACCCTCTTTCCTTTGCGGTACCTCAAACTGTCTCGCTTATCAGCTGAGATAAACATTTATTTGTTAATTTTACTGCAGGCTCAGAGTTTGTCTGAGCAGTGTCTTAAAATCATCCTAAAACAGGTTTTAACACGATCCCTAACAGGATCTCACCTTTTTAATATTAGGAGAATTCCACCAATTTTTAAAGGGAGAATCTGTAGTTAAAACAAGAAATGGGACAACCCATTTTTGGGCAAACTATTTTTGGGCTTGAGAAATGTGACTACTCTCAAATTCATGGATGGGGCTACGGACATCAAAATGAATGAATGATGTTATGAAGCTATACAGTGTTTGCTTCAGTCCATATCACTAGTAATATGGAACCATTCCAGTCCATATCACTAGTAATATAGTCCTATTCCAGTCCATATCACTAGTAATATAGTCCTATTCCAGTCCATATCACTAGTAATACAGTCCTATTCCAGTCCATATCACTAGTTATATATAACTATTCCAGTCCATATCACTAGTAATATAGTCCTATTCCAGTCCACATAACTAGTAATATAGTCCTATTCCAGTCCATACCTCTAGTAATATAGTCATATTGCATTCCATATCACTAGTAATATAGTCCTATTCCAGTCCATGTCACTAGTAATATAGTCCTATTCCAGTCCATATTAGTAATATAGTCCTATTCCAGTCCATATCACTAGTAATATAGTCCTATTCCAGTCCATATCACTAGTAATACAGTCCTATTCCAGTCCATATCACTAGTTATATATAACTATTCCAGTCCATATCACTAGTAATATAGTCCTATTCCAGTCCACATAACTAGTAATATAGTCCTATTCCAGTCCATACCTCTAGTAATATAGTCATATTGCATTCCATATCACTAGTAATATAGTCCTATTCCAGTCCATATCACTAGTAATATAGTCCTATTCCAGTCCATATTAGTAATATAGTCCTATTCCAGTCCATATCACTAGTAATACAGTCCTATTCCAGTCCATATCACTAGTAATATAGTCCTATTCCATATCACTAATAATATAGTCCTATTCCAGTCTATATCACTAGTAATACAGTCCTATTCCAGTCCATATCACTAGTAATATAGTCATATTCCATGTCACTAGTAATATAGTCCTATTCCAGTCCATATCACTAGGAATACAGTCCTATTCCAGTCCATATCACTAGTAATATAGTCATATTCCATATCACTAGTAATATAGTCCTATTCCAGTCCACATCACTAGTAATGTAGTCCTATTCCAGTCCATATTAGCAATGTAGTCCTATTCCAGTCCATATCACCAGTAATATAGTCCTATTCCAGTCCATATTTATAGTAAAATAGTCCTATTCCAGTGCATATCACTAGTAATATAGTCCTATTCCAGTCCACATCACTAGTAATGCAGTCCTATTCCAGTCCACATCACTAGTAATATAGTCCTATTCCATATCACTAGTAATATAGTCCTATTCCAGTCCATATCACTAGTAATACAGTCCTATTCCAGTCCATATCACTAGTAATATAGTCCTATTCCATATCAATAGTAATATAGTCCTATTCCAGTCCATATCACTAGTAATACAGTCCTATTCCAGTCCATATCACTAGTAAAATAGTCCTATTCCAGTGCATATCACTAGTAATATAGTCCTATTCCAGTCCATATCACTAGTAATATAGTCCTATTCCAGTCCATATCACTAGTAATACAGTCCTATTCCAGTCCATATCACTAGTAATATAGTCCTATTCCATATCAATAGTAATATAGTCCTATTCCAGTCCATATCACTAGTAATATAGTCCTATTCCAGTCCATATTAGTAATATAGTCCTATTCCAGTCCATATCACTAGTAATACAGTCCTATTCCAGTCCATATCACTAGTAATATAGTCCTATTCCATATCACTAATAATATAGTCCTATTCCAGTCTATATCACTAGTAATACAGTCCTATTCCAGTCCATATCACTAGTAATATAGTCCTATTCCATGTCACTAGTAATATAGTCCTATTCCAGTCCATATCACTAGGAATACAGTCCTATTCCAGTCCATATCACTAGTAATATAGTCCTATTCCATATCACTAGTAATATAGTCCTATTCCAGTCCACATCACTAGTAATGTAGTCCTATTCCAGTCCATATTAGCAATGTAGTCCTATTCCAGTCCATATCACCAGTAATATAGTCCTATTCCAGTCCATATTTATAGTAAAATAGTCCTATTCCAGTGCATATCACTAGTAATATAGTCCTATTCCAGTCCATATCACTAGTAATGCAGTCCTATTCCAGTCCACATCACTAGTAATATAGTCCTATTCCATATCACTAGTAATATAGTCCTATTCCAGTGCATGTCACTAGTAATATAGTCCTATTCCAGTCCATATCACTAGTAATATAGTCCTATTCCAGTCCATATTACTAGTAATATAGTCCTATTCCAGTCCATATCACTAGTAATATAGTCCTATTCCAGTCCATATCACCAGTAAAATAGAACAATTCCAGTACATATCACAAGTAATATAGTCCTATTCCAGTCCATATCACTAGTAATACAGTCCTATTCCAGTCCATATCACTAGTAATATATTCCTATTACAGTCCTTATCACTAGTAATATAGTCATATTACAGTCCACATCACTAGCAATATAGTCCTATTCCAGTCTTATCACTAGTAATATAGTCCTATTCCAGTCCATATCACTAGTAATACAGTCCTATTCCAGTCCATATCACTAGTAATATAGTCCTATTCCATATCACTAGTAATATAGTCCTATTCCAGTCCATATCACTAGTAATATAGTCCTATTCCAGTCCTTATAGTCCTATTCCAGTCTATATCACTAGTAATATAGTCCTATTCCAGTCCATATCACTAGTAATATAGTCCTATTCCAGTCCATATAGTCCTATTCCAGTCTATATCACTAGTAATATAGTCCTATTCCAGTCCATATTTATAGTAATATAGTCCTATTCCAGTCCATGTTACTAGTAATATAGTCCTATTCCAGTCCATATCACTAGTAATATATTCCTATTACAGTCCTTATCACTAGTAATATAGTCATTTTACAGTCCACATCACTAGTAATATAGTCCTATTCCAGTCCATATCACTAGTCATATAGTCCTATTCCAGTCCATATCACCAGTGAAATAGAACAATTCCAGTCCATATCACTAGTAATATAGTCCTATTCCAGTCCATATCACTAGTAATATAGTCCTATTCCGTATCACTAGTAATATAGTCCTATTCCAGTCCATATCACCAGTGAAATAGAACAATTCCAGTCCATATCACTAGTAATATAGTCCTATTCCAGTCCATATCACTAGTAATATAGTCCTATTCCGTATCACTAGTAATACAGTCCTATTCCAGTCCATATCACTAGTAATATAGTCCTATTCCATGTCACTAGTAATATAGTCCTATTCCAGTCCATATCACTAGGAATACAGTCCTATTCCAGTCCATATCACTAGTAATATAGTCCTATTCCATATCACTAGTAATATAGTCCTATTCCAGTCCACATCACTAGTAATGTAGTCCTATTCCAGTCCATATTAGCAATGTAGTCCTATTCCAGTCCATATCACCAGTAATATAGTCCTATTCCAGTCCATATTTATAGTAAAATAGTCCTATTCCAGTGCATATCACTAGTAATATAGTCCTATTCCAGTCCATATCACTAGTAATGCAGTCCTATTCCAGTCCACATCACTAGTAATATAGTCCTATTCCATATCACTAGTAATATAGTCCTATTCCAGTGCATGTCACTAGTAATATAGTCCTATTCCAGTCCATATCACTAGTAATATAGTCCTATTCCAGTCCATATTACTAGTAATATAGTCCTATTCCAGTCCATATTACTAGTAATATAGTCCTATTCCAGTCCATATCACTAGTAATACAGTCCTATTCCAGTCCATATCACTAGTAATATAGTCCTATTCCATATCACTAATAATATAGTCCTATTCCAGTCTATATCACTAGTAATACAGTCCTATTCCAGTCCATATCACTAGTAATATAGTCCTATTCCATGTCACTAGTAATATAGTCCTATTCCAGTCCATATCACTAGGAATACAGTCCTATTCCAGTCCATATCACTAGTAATATAGTCCTATTCCATATCACTAGTAATATAGTCCTATTCCAGTCCACATCACTAGTAATGTAGTCCTATTCCAGTCCATATTAGCAATGTAGTCCTATTCCAGTCCATATCACCAGTAATATAGTCCTATTCCAGTCCATATTTATAGTAAAATAGTCCTATTCCAGTGCATATCACTAGTAATATAGTCCTATTCCAGTCCATATCACTAGTAATGCAGTCCTATTCCAGTCCACATCACTAGTAATATAGTCCTATTCCATATCACTAGTAATATAGTCCTATTCCAGTGCATGTCACTAGTAATATAGTCCTATTCCAGTCCATATCACTAGTAATATAGTCCTATTCCAGTCCATATCACTAGTAATATAGTCCTATTCCAGTCCATATCACTAGTAATATAGTCCTATTCCAGTCCATATCACCAGTAAAATAGAACAATTCCAGTACATATCACAAGTAATATAGTCCTATTCCAGTCCATATCACTAGTAATACAGTCCTATTCCAGTCCATATCACTAGTAATATATTCCTATTACAGTCCTTATCACTAGTAATATAGTCATATTACAGTCCACATCACTAGCAATATAGTCCTATTCCAGTCTTATCACTAGTAATATAGTCCTATTCCAGTCCATATCATTAGTCATATAGTCCTATTCCAGTCCATATCACTAGTAATACAGTCCTATTTCAGTCTATATCACTAGTAATATAGTCCTATTCCATATCACTAGTAATATAGTCCTATTCCAGTCCATATCACTAGTAATACAGTCCTATTCCAGTCCATATCACTAGTAATATAGTCCTATTCCATATCACTAGTAATATAGTCCTATTCCAGTCCATATCACTAGTAATATAGTCCTATTCCAGTCCTTATAGTCCTATTCCAGTCTATATCACTAGTAATATAGTCCTATTCCAGTCCATATCACTAGTAATATAGTCCTATTCCAGTCCATATAGTCCTATTCCAGTCTATATCACTAGTAATATAGTCCTATTCCAGTCCATATTTATAGTAATATAGTCCTATTCCAGTCCATGTTACTAGTAATATAGTCCTATTCCAGTCCATATCACTAGTAATACAGTCCTATTCCAGTCCATATCACTAGTAATATATTCCTATTACAGTCCTTATCACTAGTAATATAGTCATTTTACAGTCCACATCACTAGCAATATAGTCCTATTCCAGTCTTATCACTAGTAATATAGTCCTATTCCAGTCCATATCACTAGTCATATAGTCCTATTCCAGTCCATATCACCAGTGAAATAGAACAATTCCAGTCCATATCACTAGTAATATAGTCCTATTCCAGTCCATATCACTAGTAATATAGTCCTATTCCGTATCACTAGTAATATAGTCCTATTCCAGTCCATATCACTAGTAATACAGTCCTATTCCAGTCCATATCACTAGTAATATAGTCCTATTCCATATCACTAGTAATATAGTCCTATTCCAGTCCATATCACTAGTAATATAGTCCTATTCCAGTCCATATTAGTAATATAGTCCTATTCCAGTCCATATCACTAGTAATACAGTCCTATTCCAGTCCATATCACTAGTAATATAGTCCTATTCCAGTCTATATCACTAGTAATACAGTCCTATTCCAGTCCATATCACTAGTAATATAGTCCTATTCCATATCACTAGTAATATAGTCCTATTCCAGTCCATATCACTAGGAATACAGTCCTATTCCAGTCCATATCACTAGTAATATAGTCCTATTCCATATCACTAGTAATATAGTAATATTCCAGTCCATATCACTAGGAATACAGTCCTATTGCAGTCCATATCACTAGGAATACAGTCCTATTCCAGTCCATATCACTAGGAATACAGTCCTATTCCAGTCCATATCACTAGTAATATAGTCCTATTCCATATCACTAGTAATATAGTAATATTCCAGTCCATATTAGCAATGTAGTCCTATTCCGGTCCATATCACTAGTAATATAGTCCTATTCCAGTCCATATCATTAGTAATACAGTCCTATTCCAGTCCATATCACTAGTAATATAGTCCTATTCCATATCACTAGTAATATAGTCCTATTCCAGTCTATATCACTAGTAATATAGTCCTATTCCAGTCCATATTTATAGTAATATAGTCCTAATCCAGTCCATATCACTAGTAATAGTCTATTCCAGTCCATATCACTAGTAATATAGTTCTATTCTAGTCCATATCACTAGTAATATAGTCCTATTCCTGTCCATGTTACTAGTAATACAGTCCTATTCCAGTCCATATCACTAGTAATATATTCCTATTACAGTCCTTATCACTAGTAATATAGTCATTTTACAGTCCACATCACTAGCAATATAGTCCTATTCCAGTCTTATCACTAGTAATATAGTCCAATTCCAGTCCATATCACTAGTCATATAGTCCTATTCCAGTCCATATCACCAGTAAAATAGAACAATTCCAGTCCATATCACTAGTAATATAGTCCTATTCCAATCCATATCACTAGTAATACAGTTCTACTCCAGTCCATATCACTAGTAATATAGTCATATTCCATATCACTAGTAATATAGTCCTATTCCAGTCCATATCACTAGTAATACAGTCCTATTCCAGTCCATATCACTAGTAGTATAGTCCTATTCCATATCACTAGTAATATAGTCCTATTCCAGTCCATATCACTAGTAATATAGTCCTATTCCAGTCCATATTTGTAATATAGTCCTATTCCAGTCCATATCACTAGTAATACAGTCCTATTCCAGTCCATATCACTAGTAATATAGTCCTATTCCATATCACTAGTAATATAGTCCTATTCCAGTCCATATCACTAGTAATATAGTCCTATTCCAGTCCATATTAGTACTATAGTCCTATTCCAGTCTATATCACTAGTAATATAGTCCTATTCCAGTCCATATTTATAGTAATATAGTCCTATTCCAGTCCATATCACTAGTAATAGTCTATTCCAGTCCATATCACTAGTAATACAGTTATATTCCAGTCCATATCACTAGTAATATAGTCCTATTCCAGTCCATGTCATTAGTAATATAGTCTTATTCCAGTCCATATCACTAGTAATATAGTCCTATTCCAGTCCATGTTACTAGTAATATAGTCCTATTCCAGTCCATATCACCAGTAAAATAGAACAATTCCAGTACTTATCACTAGTAATATAGTCCTATTCCAGTCCATATCACTAGTCATATAGACCTATTCCAGTCCATATCACCAGTAAAATAGAACAATTCCAGTCCATATCACTAGTAATATAGTCCTATTCCAGTCCATATCACTAGTAATATAGTCCTATTCCATATCACTAGTAATATAGTCCTATTCCAGTCCATATCACTAGTAATATAGTCCTATTCCAGTCCATATTAGTAATATAGTCCTATTCCAGTCCAGATCACTAGTAATACAGTCCTATTCCAGTCCATATCACTAGTAATATAGTCCTATTCCAGTCTATATCACTAGTAATACAGTCCTATTCCAGTCCATATCACTAGTAATATAGTCCTATTCCATATCACTAGTAATATAGTCCTATTCCAGTCCATATCACTAGGAATACAGTCCTATTCCAGTCCATATCACTAGTAATATAGTCCTATTCCATATCACTAGTAATATAGTAATATTCCAGTCCATATTAGCAATGTAGTCCTATTCCGGTCCATATCACTAGTAATATAGTCCTATTCCAGTCCATATCACTAGTAATACAGTCCTATTCCAGTCCATATCACTAGTAATATAGTCCTATTCCATATCACTAGTAATATAGTCCTATTCCAGTCTATATCACTAGTAATATAGTCCTATTCCAGTCCATATTTATAGTAATATAGTCCTATTCCAGTCCATATCACTAGTAATAGTCTATTCCAGTCCATGTTACTAGTAATATAGTCCTATTCCAGTCCATATCACTAGTAATATATTCCTATTACAGTCCTTATCACTAGTAATATAGTCATTTTACAGTCCACATCACTAGCAATATAGTCGTATTCCAGTCCATATCACTAGTAATATAGTCCTATTCCAGTCCATATCACTAGTCATATAGTCCTATTCCAGTCCATATCACCAGTAAAATAGAACAATTCCAGTCCATATCACTAGTAATGTAGTCCTATTCCATATCACTAGTAATACAGTTCTATTCCAGTCCATATCACTAGTAATATAGTCATATTCCATATCACTAGTAATATAGTCCTATTCCAGTCCATATCACTAGTAATACAGTCCTATTCCAGTCCATATCACTAGTAATATAGTCCTATTCCATATCACTAGTAATATAGTCCTATTCCAGTCCATATCACTAGTAATATAGTCCTATTCCAGTCCATATTTGTAATATAGTCCTATTCCAGTCCATATCACTAGTAATATAGTCCTATTCCAGTCCATATCACTAGTAATATAGTCCTATTCCATATCACTAATAATATAGTACTATTCCAGTCTATATCACTAGGAATTCAGTCCTATTCCAGTCGATATCACTAGTAATATAGTCCTATTCCATATCACTAGTAATATAGTCCTATTCCAGTCTATATCACTAGTAATACAGTCCTATTCCAGTCCATATCACTAGTAATATAGTCCTATTCCATATCACTAGTAATATAGTCCTATTCCAGTCCATATCACTAGGAATTCAGTCCTATTCCAGTCCATATCACTAGTAATATAGTCCTATTCCATATCACTAGTAATATAGTCCTATTCCAGTCCATATCACTATTAATATAGTCCTATTCCAGTCCATATCACTAGTAATATAGTCCTATTCCAGTCCATATTACTAGTAATAGAGTCTTATTCCAGTCCATATTAATAGTAAAATAGTCCTATTCCAGTCCATATCACTAGTAATATAGTCCTATTCCAGTCCATATCACTAGTAATATAGTCCTATTCCAGTCCATATCACTAGTAATATAGTCTATTCCAGTCCATATCACTAGTAATATAGTCCTATTCCAGTCCATGTCACTAGTAATATAGTCCTATTCCAGTCCATATTTATAGTAAAATAGTCCTATTCCAGTCCATATCACTAGTAATATAGTCCTTTTCCAGTCCATATCACTAGTAATACAGTCCTATTCCAGTCCATATCACTAGTAATATAGTCATATTCCATATCACTAGTAATATAGTCCTATTCCAGTCCATGTCACTAGTAATATAGTCCTATTCCAGTCCATATCACTAGTAATATAGTATATTCCAGTCCATATCACTAGTAATATAGTCCTATTCCAGTCCATATCACTAGTAATATAGTCCTATTCCAGTCCATATCACTAGTAATATAGTCCTATTCCAGTCCATGTTACTAGTAATATAGTCATATTCCAGTCCATATCACTAGTAATATAGTCCTATTCCAGTCCATGTTACTAGTAATACAGTCCTATTCCAGTCCATATCACTAGTAATATAGTCCTATTCCATATCACTAGTAATATAGTCCTATTCCAGTCCATATTTATAGTAATATAGTCCTATTCCATATCACCAGTAATATAGTCTATTCCAGTCCATATCACCAGTAATATAGTCTATTCCAGTCCATATCACTAGTAATATAGTCCTATTCCAGTCCATGTCACTAGTAATACAGTCCTATTCCAGTCCAGATCACTAGTAATATATTCCTATTACAGTCCTTATCACTAGTAATATAGTCATTTTACAGTCCACATCACTAGCAATATAGTCCTATTCCAGTCTTATCACTAGTAATATAGTCCTATTCCAGTCCATATCACTAGTAATATAGTGCTATTCCAGTCCATATCACTAGTAATAAAGTCCTATTCCAGTCCATATTACTAGTAATATAGTCTTATTCCAGTCCATATCACTAGTAATATAGTCCTATTCCATATCACTAATAATATAGTCCTATTCCGGTCCATATCACTAGTAATATAGTCCTATTCCAGTCCATATCACTAGTAATATAGTCCTATTCCAGTCCATATCACTAGTAATATAGTCCTATTCCAGTCCATATCACTAGTAAAATATTCCTATTCCATATCACTAGTAATATAGTCCTATTCCAGTCCATATCACTAGTAATATAGTCCTATTCCAGTCCATATCACTAATAAAATATTCCTATTCCATATCACTAGTAATATAGTCCTATTCCAGTCCATATCACTAGTAAAATATTCCTATTCCATATCACTAGTAATATAGTCCTATTCCAGTCAATATCACTAGTAATATAGTCCTATTCCATATCACTAGTAAATAGTCCTATTCCAGTCCATATCACTAGTAATATAGTCCTATTCCATATCACTAGTAATATAGTCCTAATCCAGTCAATATCACTAGTAATATAGTCCTATTCCATATCACTAGTACTATAGTCCTATTCCAGTCAATATCACTAGTAATATAGTCCTATTCCATATCACTAGTAATATAGTCCTATTCCATATCACTAGTAATATAGTCCTATTCCAGTCAATATCACTAGTAATATAGTCCTATTCCATATCACTAGTAAAATATTCCTATTCCATATCACTAGTAATATAGTCCTATTCCAGTCCATATCACTAGTAATATAGTCCTATTCCAGTCCATATCACTAATAAAATATTCCTATTCCATATCACTAGTAATATAGTCCTATTCCAGTCCATATCACTAGTAAAATATTCCTATTCCATATCACTAGTAATATAGTCCTATTCCAGTCAATATCACTAGTAATATAGTCCTATTCCATATCACTAGTAAATAGTCCTATTCCAGTCCATATCACTAGTAATATAGTCCTATTCCATATCACTAGTAATATAGTCCTAATCCAGTCAATATCACTAGTAATATAGTCCTATTCCAGTCCATATCACTAGTAATATAGTCCTATTCCAGTCCATATCACTAGTAATATAGTCCTATTCCATATCACTAGTAATATAGTCCTAATCCAGTCAATATCACTAGTAATATAGTCCTATTCCAGTCCATATCACTAGTAATATAGTCCTATTCCATATCAATAGTAATATAGTCCTATTCCAGTCCATATCACTAGTAATATAGTCCTATTCCATATCACTAGTAATATAGTCCTAATCCAGTCAATATCACTAGTAATATAGTCCTATTCCAGTCCATATCAATAGTAATATAGTCCTATTCCAGTCCATATCACTAGTAATATAGTCCTATTCCACATCACTAGTAATATAGTCCTACTATAGTCCATATCACTAGTAATATAGTCCTATTCCAGTCCATATCACTAGTAATATAGTCCTATTCCAGTCCATATCACCAGTAATATAGTCCTATTCCAGTCCATATCACTAGTACACACATCTGAAGTGGTTCTCTGTAAGTAGACTGGCTGTCAGCTCACTGTACACAATGTGGTAGAGAAATGTGGTTGCTGTTTTAAAGACTATTATAAAGGAGCTAACCTACAAGATTTACAGGAATGTAGAAGTTGTTTTAAGAACTGAATATACAGGAGCTAACCTACAAGATTTACAGGAATGTGGAAGCTGTTTTAAAGACTATTATACAGGAGCTAACCTGCTAGATTTACAGGAATGTGGAAGCTGTTTTAAATACTACAATACAGAAAGCTAACCTACTAGATTTACAGGAATGTGGAAGCTGTTTTAAAGACTATTATACAGGAACTAACCTGCTAGATTTACAGGAATGTGGAAGCTGTTTTAAAGACTATAATACAGAAAGCTAACCTACTAGATTTACAGGAATGTGGAAGCTGTTTTAAAGACTATTATACATGAGCTAACCTGCTAGATTTACAGGAATGTGGAAGCTGTTTTAAAGACTATAATACAGAAAGCTAACCTACTAGATTTACAGGAATGTGGAAGCTGTTTTAAAGTACTGACTATACAGGGGCTAACCTACAAGATTTACAGGAATGTGGAAGCTGTTCTTCACTTACCTGGCATCTTTTCCAAAAAAAATGGGCCTGTCCATGGACCAATCACTCTTCATGGACAGACACGGAGACCCCACCCTCTCCTGATTACCACTGTGGAAAGATCAAGGAGGGTTTAGTCATTGTGTGAATATGCAGAATGAAATACCTATCTTTCATGTTGACTGTTTGGATATACATCTAATAACAGTTAGTGAGATGATATCGTCCTACTATAGTCCACATCACTAGTAATATAGTCCTACTATAGTCCACATCACTAGTAATATAGTCCTATTCCATATCGCTAGTAATATAGTCCTATTCCAGTCCATATCACTAGTAATAGTGCTATTCCATATCACTAGTAATATAGTCCTACTCCAGTCCATATCACTAATATTATAGTCCAATTACAGTCCATATCACTAGTAATATAGTTCTATTCCATATCACTAGTAATATAGTCCTATTCCAGTCCATATCACCAGTAATATAGTCCTATTCCAGTCCATATCACTAGTAATATAGTCCTATTCCAGTCCATATCACTAGTACACACATCTGAAGTGGTTCTCTGTAAGTAGACTGGCTGACAGCTCACTGTACACAATGTGGTAGAGAAATGTGGTTGCTGTTTTAAAGACTATTATAAAGGAGCTAACCTACAAGATTTACAGGAATGTAGAAGTTGTTTTAAGAACTGAATATACAGGAGCTAACCTACAAGATTTACAGGAATGTGGAAGCTGTTTTAAAGACTATTATACAGGAGCTAACCTGCTAGATTTACAGGAATGTGGAAGCTGTTTTAAAGACTATTATACAGGAGCTAACCTGCTAGATTTACAGGAATGTGGAAGCTGTTTTAAATACTACAATACAGAAAGCTAACCTACTAGATTTACAGGAATGTGGAAGCTGTTTTAAAGACTATAATACAGAAAGCTAACCTACTAGATTTACAGGAATGTGGAAGCTGTTTTAAAGACTATAATACAGAAAGCTAACCTACTAGATTTACAGGAATGTGGAAGCTGTTTTAAAGACTATTATACAGGAACTAACCTGCTAGATTTACAGGAATGTGGAAGCTGTTTTAAAGACTATAATACAGAAAGCTAACCTACTAGATTACCAGGAATGTGGAAGCTGTTTTAAAGACTATTATACAGGAGCTAACCTGCTAGATTTACAGGAATGTGGAAGCTGTTTTAAAGACTATAATACAGAAAGCTAACCTACTAGATTTACAGGAATGTGGAAGCTGTTTTAAAGTACTGACTATACAGGGGCTAACCTACAAGATTTACAGGAATGTGGAAGCTGTTCTTCACTTACCTGGCATCTTTTCCCAAAAAAATGGGCCTGTCCATGGACCAATCACTCTTCATGGACAGACACGGAGACCCCACCCTCTCCTGATTACCACTGTGGAAAGATCAAGGAGGGTTTAGTCATTGTGTGAATATGCAGAATGAAATACCTATCTTTCATGTTGACTGTTTGGATACACATCTAACAACAGTTAGTGAGATGATATAGTCCTATTCCAGTCCATATCACTAGTAATATAGTCCTATTACAGTCCATATCACTAGCAATATAGTCCTCTTCCAGTCCATATCACTAGTAATATAGTCCTATTCCAGTCCATATCACTAGTAATATAGTCCTCTTCCAGTCCATATCACTAGTAATATAGTCCTATTACAGTCCATATCACTAGTAATATAGTCCTATTACAGTCCACATCACTAGTAATATAGTCCTATTACAGTCCATATCACTAGTAATATAGTCCTATTCCAGTCCATATCACTAGTAATATAGTCCTATTCCAGTCCATATCACTAGTAATATAGTCCTCTTCCAGTCCATATCACTAGTAATATAGTCCTATTACAGTCCACATCACTAGTCCTATTACAGTCCATATCACTAGTAATATAGTCCTATTACAGTCCACATCACTAGTCCTATTACAGTCCATATCACTAGTAATATAGTCCTATTACAGTCCATATCACTAGTAATATAGTCCTATTCCATATCACTAGTAATATAGTCCTATTCCAGTCCATATCACTAGTAATATAGTCCTATTCCATATCACTAGTAATATAGTCCTATTCCAGTCCATATCACTAGTAATATAGAACCAGTCCAGTCCATAAGAGTAATATAGTCCTATTCCAGTCCATATCACTAGTAATATAGTCCTATTCCAGTCCATATCACTAGTAATATAGTCCTATTCCAGTCCATATCACTAGTAATATAGTCCTATTCCATATCACTAGTAATATAGTCCTGTTCCAGTCCATATCACTAGTAATATAGTCCTATTCCATATCACCAGTAATATAGTCCTATTCCATATCACTAGTAATATAGTCCTATTCCAGTCAATATCACTAGTAATATAGTCCTGTTCCAGTCCATATCACTAGTAATATAGTCCTATTCCAGTCCATATCACTAGTAATATAGTCCTATTCCATATCACCAGTAATATAGTCCTATTCCAGTTCATATCACTAGTAATATAGTCCTATTCCAGTTCATATCACTAGTAATATAGTCCTATTCCAGTTCATATCACTAGTAATATAGAACCAGTCCAGTCCATATGAGTAATATAGTCCTATTCCAGTCCATATCACTAGTAATATAGTCCTCTTCCAGTCCATATCACTAGTAATATAGTCCTATTCCATATCACTAGTAATATAGTCCTATTCCAGTCCACATCACTAGTAATATAGTCCTATTCCAGTCCATATCACTAGTAATATAGTCCTATTCCAGTCCATATCACTAGTAATATAGTCCTATTCCAGTCCATATCACTAGTAATATAGTCCTATTCCAGTCCATTTCCAGTCCATATCACTAGTAATATAGTCCTATTCCAGTCCATATCACTAGTAATATAGTCCTATTCCAGTCCATATCACTAGTAATATAGTCCTATTCCAGTCCATTTCCAGTCCATATCACTAGTAATATAGTCCTATTCCAGTCCATATCACTAGTAATATAGTCCTATTCCAGTCCATATCACTAGTAATATAGTCCTATTCCAGTCCATATCACTAGTAATATAGTCCTATTCCAGTCCATTTCCAGTCCATATCACTAGTAATATAGTCCTATTCCAGTCCATATCACTAGTAATATAGTCCTATTCCAGTCCATATCACTAGTAATATAGTCCTATTCCAGTCCATATCACTAGTAATATAGCCCTATTCCAGTCCATATCACTAGTAATATAGTCGAATTCCAGTCCATATCACTGGCTGATACTTTCGGTGCCGACAGAGATGGCCGCCTCGCTTCGCGTTCCTAGGAAACTATGCAGTTTTTTGTTTTTTTACGTGTTATTTCTTACATTGGTACCCCAGGTCATCTTAGGTTTCATTACATACAGTCGAGAAGAACTACTGAACATTAGAGCAGCGTCAACTCACCATCAGTACGACCAAGAATATGACTTTCGCGAAGCGGATCCTGTGTACTGCCTTTCACCCAGGACAACGGAATCGATCCCAGCCGGCGACCCAAAAAAACGACTTCGTAAAAGGGGGAAACGGAGCGGTCTTCTGGTCAGACTCCGGAGACGGGCACATCGTGCACCACTCCCTAGCATTCTTCTCGCCAATGTCCAGTCTCTTGACAACAAGGTTGATGAAATCCGAGCAAGGGTAGCATTCCAGAGGGACATCAGAGACTGCAACGTTCTTTGCTTCACGGAAACATGGCTCACTGGAGAGACGCTATCGGAGTCGGTGCAGCCAGCTGGATTCTCCACGCATCGCGCAGACAGAAACAAACATCTTTCTGGTAAGAAGAGGGGCGGGGGCGTATGCTTCATGGTTAACTTGACGTGGTGTGATCATAACAACATACAGGAACTCAAGACCTTCTGTTCACCTGATTTAGAATTCCTCACAATCAAATGTCGACCGCATTATCTACCAAGGGAATTCTCTTCGATTATAATCACAGCCGTATATATCCCCCCCCCAAGCAGACACATCGATTGCGTCAGACAACAACATTGACGAATACGCTGATTCAGTGAGAGTTCATTAGAACGTGCGTTGAAGATGTCGTTCCCATAGCAACGATTAAAACATTCCCAAACCAGAAACCGTGGATTGATGGCAGCATTCGCGTGAAACTGAAAGCCCGAACCACTGCTTTTGATCAGGGCAAGGTGACCGGAAACATGACCGAATACAAACAGTGTAACTATTCCCTCCGCAAGGCAATCAAAAAAGCTAAGCGTCAGTATAGAGACAAAGTAGAATCTCAATTCAACGGCTCAGACACAAGAGGTGTGTGGCAGGGTCTACAGTCAATCACGGATTACAAAAGAAAACCAGCCCCGTCACGGACCAGGATGTCTTGCTCCCAGGCAGACTAAATAACTTTTTTGCCTGCTTTGAGGACAATACAGTGCCACTGACATGTCCCGCAACTAAAACATGCAGACTCTCCTTCACTGCAGCCGACGTGAGGAAAACATTTAAACGTGTCAACCCTCGCAAGGCTGCAGGCCCAGACGGCATCCTCAGCCGCGCCCTCAGAGCATGCGCAGACCAGCTGGCTGGTGTGTTTACGAACATATTCAATCAATCCCTATCCCAGTCTGTTGTTCCCACATGCTTCAAGAGGGCCACTATTGTTCCTGTTCCCAAGAAAGCTAAGGTAACTGAGCTAGCACTCACTTCCGTCATCATGAAGTGCTTTGAGAGACTAGTCAAGGACCATATCACCTCCACCCTACCTGACACCCTAGACCCACTCCAATTTGCTTACCGCCCAAATAGGTCCACAGACGATGCAATCTCAACCACACTGCACACTGCCCTAACCCATCTGGACAAGAGGAATACCTATGTGAGAATGCTGTTCATCGACTACAGCTCGGCATTTAACACCATAGTGCCCTCCAAGCTCGTCATCAAGCTCGAGACCCTAGGTCTCGACCCCGCCCTGTGCAACTGGGTACTGGACTTCCTGACGGGCCGCCCCCAGGTGGTGAGGGTAGGTAACAACATCTCCACCCCGCTGATCCTCAACACTGGGGCACCACAAGGGTGCGTTCTGAGCCCTCTCCTGTACTCCCTGTTCACCCACGACTGCGTGGCCACGCACGCCTCCAACTCAATCATCAAGTTTGCGGACGACACAACAGTGGTAGGCTTGCTTACCAACAACGACGAGACGGCCTACAGGGAGGAGGTGAGGGCCCTTGGAGTGTGGTGTCAGGAAAATAACCTCACACTCAACGTCAACAAAACTAAGGAGATGATTGTGGACTTCAGGAAACAGCATCCACATCGATGGAACAGTAGTGGAGAGGGTAGTAAGTTTTAAGTTCCTCGGCGTACACATCACAGACAAACTGAATTGGTCCACCCACACAGACAGCATCGCGAAGAAGGCGCAGCTGCGCCTCTTCAACCTCAGGAGGCTGAAGAAATTCGGCTTGTCACCAAAAGCACTCACAAACTTCTACAGATGCACAATCGAGAGCATCCTTGTCGGGATGTATCACCGCCTGGTACGGCAACTGCTCCGCCCACAACCGTAAGGCTCTCCAGAGGGTAGTGAGGTCTGCACAACGCATCACCGGGGGCAAACTACCTGCCCTCCAGGACACCTACACCACCCGATGTCACAGGAAGGCCATAAAGATCATCAAGGACAACAACCAACCGAGCCACTGCCTGTTCACCCCGCTATCATCCAGAAGGCGAGGTCAGTACAGGTGCATCAAAGCTGGGACAGAGAGACTGAAAAACAGCTTCTATCTCAAGGCCATCAGACTGTTAAACAGCCACCACTAACATTGAGTGGCTGCTGCCAACACACTGACTCAACTCCAGCCACTTTAATAGTGGGAATTGATGGGAAATTATGTAAAATATATCACTAGCCACTTTAAACAATGCTACCTAATATAATGTTTACATACCCTACATTATTCATCTCATATGTATATGTATATACTGTACTCTATATCATCTACTGCATCTTTATGTAATACATGTATCACTAGCCACTTTAACTATGCCACTTTGTTTACATACTCATCTCATATGTATATACTGCACTCAATACCATCTACTGTATCTTGCCTATGCCGCTCTGTACCATCACTCATTCATATATCTTTATGTACATATTCTTTATCACCTTACACGTGTGTCTATAAGGTAGTAGTTTTGGAATTGCTAGCTAGATTACTTGTTGGTTATTACTCCATTGTCAGAACTAGAAGCACAAGCATTTCGCTACACTCGCATTAACATCTGCTAAACATGTGTATGTGACGAATTAAATTTGATTTGATTTATCTCTAGTAATAAAGGTCTATTCCAGTCCATATCACTAGTAATATAGTCCTATTCCATATCACTAGTAGTATAGTCCATTTCCAGTCCATATTAGTAATATAGTCCTATTCCAGTCCATAATATAGTCCTATTCCAGTCCACATCACTAGTAATATAGTCCTATTCCAGTCCATATCACTAGTAATATAGAACTATTCCAGTCCATAATATAGTCCTATTCCAGTCCATATCACTAGTAATATAGTCCTATTCCATATCACTAGTAATATAGTCCTATTCCAGTCCATAATATAGTCCTATTCCAGTCCATATCACTAGTAATATAGTCCTATTCCATATCACTAGTAATATAGTCCTATTCCATATCACTAGTAATATAGTCCTATTCCAGTCCATAATATAGTCCTATTCCAGTCCATATCACTAGTAATATAGTCCTATTCCATATCACTAGTAATATAGTCCTATTCCAGTCCATATCACTAGTAATATAGTCCTATTCCAGTCCACATCACTAGTAATATAGTCCTATTCCAGTCCATATCACTAGTAATATAGTCCTGTTCTGTGCTTCTACACCTGCATTGCTTGCTGTTTGGGGTTTTAGGCTGGGTTAGTGTACAGCTGTCATGTATTGTCATATTATGTCTTGTTCCTGTTCTTTCTCTTCACCCTGTCTCCCTCTGCTGGTCGTATTAGGTTACCTTCTCTTCCCCTCCTTCCCCCAGCTGTTCCTTATCTTCTCTAACTACCTCGTTCACCCTTTTCCCACCTGTTCCCTTTTTTCCCTCTGATTAGGTCTCTATTTCTCTCTCTGTTCCTGCTTCTGTCTTTGTCAGATTCTCGTTTGAGTTTCTCATGCCAGAACCAAACTATCGTCTTGTTTGCTTCAACCTTGTCCTGTCCTGTCGGAATCTGCCTGTTCATCTGAGGCTACGTGTGATCAGGTACCTCTGTCCTCTACAACCCAGCTATTCTCCTCTGCTGCTAGAAGGGGAACTCTTCTGGGATATTCAGAAGGACTTTATGTTTCATTTGTCGCCCTCTCTGCGGGTTGTTTATTTTGCCATCATATACATTTGAAGAGGATCTATGTCTTACCTGTGTTTCGACATTAAAGAACTCTGTTTTTGTTAAACCGCTTTTGGGTCCTCACTCACGTGCATAACAACAGCACTTTGAGATATCAGCTGATGTACGAAGGGCTATATAAATAAATTTGATTTGATTTGATATTCCAGTAAATATAACTAGTAATATAGTGGTACTCTGTCAGTAGACTGGCTGTCAGCTCACTGTACACAAAATGGTAGAGAAATGTGGTTGCTGTTTAAAGACTATTATACAGGGGCTAACCTAAAAGATTTACAGGAAGGTGGAAGCTGTTTTAAGAACTGGCTATACAGGGGCTAACCTTGAAGATTTACAGGAATGTGGAAGCTGTTGTTCTCTTACCTGGCATCTTTTCCAAACATAATGGGCCTGTCCATGGAACGATCACTCTTCATGGATAGACACGGTGACCCCACCCTCTCCTGATTACTACTGTGGAAAGATCAAGGAGGGTTTAGTCAATGTGTGAATATGCAGAATGAAATACCTATCTTTCATGTTGACTGTTTGGATACACATCTAACAACAGTTAGTGAGATAATATAGTCCTATTCCAGTCCATATCACTAGTAATATAGTCCTATTCCAGTCCATATCACTAGTAATATAGTCCTATTCCAGTCCATATCACTAGTAATATAGTCCTATTCCAGTCCATATCACTAGTAATATAGTCCTATTCCAGTCCATATCACTAGTAATATAGTCCTATTCCAGTCCACATCACTAGTAATATAGAACTATTCCAGTCCATATCACTAGTAATATAGTCCTAATCCAGTCCATATCACTAGTAATATAGTCCTATTACAGTCCACATCACTGGTCCTATTCCAGTCCATATCACTAGTAATATAGTCCTATTCCAGTCCATATCACTAGTAATATAGTCCTATTCCAGTCCACATCACTAGTAATATAGAACTATTCCAGTCCATATCACTAGTAATATAGTCCTAATCCAGTCCATATCACTAGTAATATAGTCCTATTACAGTCCACATCACTGGTCATATTCCAGTCCATATCACTAGTAATATAGTCCTACTATAGTCCACATCACTAGTACTATAGTCCTATTCCAGTCCATACCTCTAGTAATATAGTCCTATTCCAGTCCACATCACTAGTAATATAGTCCTATTCCATATCACTAGTAATATAGTCCTCTTCCAGTCCATATCACTAGTAATATAGTCCTATTCCATATCACTAGTAATATAGTCCTATTCCATATCACTAGTAATATAGTCCTATTCCATATCACTAGTAATATAGTCCTATTACAGTCCATATGAGTAATATAGTCCTATTCCATATCACTAGTAATATAGTCCTATTCCAGTCCATATCACTAGTAATATAGTCCTATTCCAGTCCATATCACTAGTAATATAGTCCTATTCCATATCACTAGTAATATAGTCCTCTTCCAGTCCATATCACTAGTAATATAGTCCTATTCCATATCACTAGTAAATAGTCCTATTCCAGTCCATATCACTAGTAATATAGTCCTATTCCATATCACTAGTAATATAGTCCTAATCCAGTCCATATCACTAATAATATAGTCCAATACAGGCCAATTCCGGCTCTGTACCAGTACCCCCTGTATATAGCCTCCACATTGACTCTGTACCGGTACCCCCTGTATATAGCCCCTGTATATAGCCTCCACATGGACTCTGTACCGGTAACCCCTGTATACAGCCTCCACATTGACTCTGTACCGGTACCCCCTGTATATACGTAGCCTCCACATTGACTCTGTACCGGTACCCCCTGTATACAGCCTCCACATTGACTCTGTACCGGTACCCCCTGTATACAGCCTCCACATTGACTCTGTACCGGTACCCCCTGTATATAGCCTCCACATTGACTCTGCACTGGTACCCCCTGTATATAGCCTCCACATTGACTCTGTACCGGTACCCCCTGTATATACGTAGCCTCCACATTGACTCTGTACCGGTACCCCCTGTATATAGCCTCCACATTGACACTGCACTGGTACCCCCTGTATACAGCCTCCACATTGACTCTGTACCGGTACCACCCTGTATATAGCCTCCACATTGACTCTGTACCGGTACCCCCTGTATATAGCCTCCACATTGACTCTGTACCGGTACCCCCTGTATACAGCCTCCACATTGACTCTGTACCGGTACCCCCTGTATATACGTAGCCTCCACACTGACTCTGTACCGGTACCCCCTGTATATACGTAGCCTCCACACTGACTCTGTACCGGTACCCCCTGTATACAGCCTCCACATTGACTCTGTACCGGTACCCCCTGTATATAGCCTCCACATTGACTCTGTACCGGTACCCCCTGTATATAGCCTCCACATTGACTCTGTACCGGTACCCCCTGTATACAGCCTCCACATTGACTCTGTACCGGTACCCCCTGTATATACGTAGCCTCCACAATGACTCTGTACCGGTACCCCCTGTATATACGTAGCCTCCACACTGACTCTGTACCGGTACCCCCTGTATATAGCCTCCACATTGACTCTGTACCGGTACCCCCTATATACAGCCTCCACATTGACTCTGTACCGGTACGCCCTGTATATAGTCTCCACATTGACTCTGTACCGGTACCCCCTGTATATAGCCTCCATATTGACTCTGTACCGGTACCCCCTGTATATAGCCTCCACATTGACTCTGTACCGGTACCCCCTGTATATAGCCTCCACATTGACTCTGTACCGGTACCCCCTGTATATAGCCTCCACATTGACTCTGTACCGGTACCCCCTGTATACAGCCTCCACATTGACTCTGTACCGGTACCCCCTGTATACAGCCTCCACATTGACTCTGTACCGGTACCCCCTGTATATAGCCTCCACATGGACTCTGTACCGGTAACCCCTGTATACTGCCTCCACATTGACTCTGTACCGGTACCCCCTGTATATACGTAGCCTCCACATTGACTCTGTACCGGTACCCCCTGTATACAGCCTCCACATTGACTCTGTACCGGTACCCCCTGTATACAGCCTCCACATTGACTCTGTACCGGTACCCCCTGTATATAGCCTCCACATTGACTCTGCACTGGTACCCCCTGTATACAGCCTCCACATTGACTCTGTACCGGTACCCCCTGTATATAGCCTCCACATTGACTCTGTACCGGTACCCCCTGTATATAGCCTCCACATTGACTCTGTACCGGTACCCCCTGTATACAGCCTCCACATTGACTCTGTACCGGTACCCCCTGTATATACGTAGCCTCCACACTGACTCTGTACCGGTACCCCCTGTATATACGTAGCCTCCACACTGACTCTGTACCGGTACCCCCTGTATACAGCCTCCACATTGACTCTGTACCGGTACCCCCTGTATATAGCCTCCACATTGACTCTGTACCGGTACCCCCTGTATATAGCCTCCACATTGACTCTGTACCGGTACCCCCTGTATACAGCCTCCACATTGACTCTGTACCGGTACCCCTGTATATACGTAGCCTCCACACTGACTCTGTACCGGTACCCCCTGTATATAGCCTCCACATTGACTCTGTACCGGTACCCCCTATATACAGCCTCCACATTGACTCTGTACCGGTACACCCTGTATATAGTCTCCACATTGACTCTGTACCGGTACCCCCTGTATATAGCCTCCATATTGACTCTGTACCGGTACCCCCTGTATATAGCCTCCACATTGACTCTGTACCGGTACCCCCTGTATATAGCCTCCACATTGACTCTGTACCGGTACCCCCTGTATATAGCCTCCACATTGACTCTGTACCGGTACCCCCTGTATATAGCCTCCACATTGACTCTGCACTGGTACCCCCTGTATATAGCCTCCACATTGACTCTGTACCGGTACCCCCTGTATATAGCCTCCACATTGACTCTGTACCGGTACCCCCTGTATATAGCCTCCACATTGACTCTGTACCGGTACCCCCTGTATATAGCCTCCACATTGACTTTGCACTGGTACCCCCTGTATACAGCCTCCACATTGACTCTGTACCGGTACCCCCTGTATACAGCCTCCACATTGACTCTGTACCGGTACCCCCTGTATATAGCCTCCACATTGACTCTGCACTGGTACCCCCTGTATACAGCCTCCACATTGACTCTGTACCGGTACCCCCTGTATATAGCCTCCACATTGACTCTGTACCGGTACCCCCTGTATATAGCCTCCACATTGACTCTGTACCGGTACCCCCTGTATACAGCCTCCACATTGACTCTGTACCGGTACCCCCTGTATATACGTAGCCTCCACATTGACTCTGTACCGGTACCCCCTGTATATAGCCTCCACATTGACTCTGTACCGGTACCCCCTGTATATAGCCTCCACATTGACTCTGCACTGGTACCCCCTGTATACAGCCTCCACATTGACTCTGTACCGGTACCCCCTGTATACAGCCTCCACATTGACTCTGTACCGGTACCCCCTGTATATAGCCTCCACATTGACTCTGCACTGGTACCCCCTGTATACAGCCTCCACATTGACTCTGTACCGGTACCCCTGTATATAGCCTCCACATTGACTCTGTACCGGTACCCCCTGTATATAGCCTCCACATTGACTCTGTACCGGTACCCCCTGTATACAGCCTCCACATTGACTCTGTACCGGTACCCCCTGTATATACGTAGCCTCCACACTGACTCTGTACCGGTACCCCCTGTATATACGTAGCCTCCACACTGACTCTGTACCGGTACCCCCTGTATACAGCCTCCACATTGACTCTGTACCGGTACCCCCTGTATATAGCCTCCACATTGACTCTGTACCGGTACCCCTTGTATATAGTCTCCACATTGACTCTGTACCGGTACCCCCTGTATACAGCCTCCACATTGACTCTGTACCGGTACCCCCTGTATATACGTAGCCTCCACACTGACTCTGTACCGGTACCCCCTGTATATACGTAGCCTCCACACTGACTCTGTACCGGTACCCCCTGTATACAGCCTCCACATTGACTCTGTACCAGTACACCCTGTATATAGCCTCCACATTGACTCTGTACCCCCTGTATTTCCCCTCGCTATTGTTATTTACTGCTGCTCTTCAATCATTTGTTTTTCGTATCTCTTACTTTTTTTGTTGTTGGTATTTTCTTAAACCTGCATTGTTGGTTAAGCATTTCACTATAAGGTCTACACCTGTTGTATTCTGTGCATGTGACAAATACAATTTGATTTGAATGTAGAACCAGCCCTGTAGGACCAGCCCTGTAGGAACAGCCATGTAGGAACAGCCCTGTAGAACCAGCCCTGTCTGGTAGTATATTGACCCTACTACAACCCATAAACCAGGTAGCTGTGTACCTACTACCAACCTGTCTGGTAGTATATTGACCCTACTACGACCCATAAACCAGGTAGCTGTGTACCTACTAGCAACTTGTCTGGTAGTATATTGACCCTACTACAACCCATAAACCAGGTAGATATATACATACTAATTAGCTTTTCTGAACAAAATAAGTTGACAAAATGTATGAAATGTGTTGCTTAGCTAACTTTTCTAAAATAAAAGGACCCGACAGTTGAGCCAATTTGCTAGCCAGAACTCATTCACTCCTGGGCTGAGCTCGCAGTGCATCAACGCCACTGAACAGGGGTGTATTCAGTAGTGCACACAGTAGCAACAGAAAAACGTTTTGCAAAAAAAACAAGAGTTTCTATTGGTCAAATACAGGTCGGTCCCTCCCGTTAGAACGTGTATAGATGTATTTCACTTCTACTTCCGTGTATAAAAAAAACAAACATTTGTGGCGCGTTCAGCAAGATGCAACGTTTTGGAACGCAATACGCATGTGGAATAGCGTCGACTCTAGGCTACTGGTGGCATTTCTAAAGGCAACGTTTGGCTACTGAACGGGACAGTGTTTTAGTCATCACTAGCAGGTGTGCTAAAACGGTACCTGAAAGGGGTGTATGAATTAGAACACACCGTAGCAAAACGTTTTGCAACGAAAACGACAGTTTCTCAATGGACAAATTCAGAAAAATCTCTTCCCGTTTGCTTGTTCGGGTCCTAGTGAATACACCCCAGTTGTGTCACACCTCGCGCTGTTTTATAATTATTAGAACAGCTGCACTTGAAATGGACACATTTCACCGACATTATGAATAAAACTAACAATACAGATAAACCTAATGACAGGGTAATTTACCGGTCTTCATTCATATTTTCTTCGCTCTCCCCAGAGCCGTTTTCCATCGGCTCCTTCTCAGTAATGACGGCGGATGAAAATCCAAGGCAGTTTACTGTTGCTCAGCATATTTCACAGAAAGCCAGATTGTTCTCCTATTGTGGAAAAACAGAAGTCAGCGATTTAAATAAAATAATATCAAATAGCATGAATCCAACGATGTTGTTGACGCTCAGTTATGGCCTCTGAAATGTAAACAAACATGGAATCGATAGGATACATGACTAAAGGATACCAAAGACCTAACATGACATTATATCACATACTAAAGGGAAGTTAATAATTAACATTACATGAGATCTATATAGTTTATAGCTGTTTATTTCTAAAACCATGAGGTGGCATCCCATCCGCAAATTAGATAGTAGACTAAACTCGGATACAGTCGTTTTTTCGAAATATTAAACTAGTTAAATGCCTACTGCTTTTGTGAGTCACAAGCTGTATTCAATACCATAATTTTAAGAGTATGATAACCTATACACACATTTACATAAACTATCTTGATTTAATATAGTCCGCAGCCCCCGGCCTCGCCCAGGACTTTTGTTGCCAACGTTACGTCGTCCTTAAAACACGTCCATAGAAATAAACCTGTTCACGTAAAATGCTCATGTAAAACAATTGGTCTCAAATCCTGTGATAAACCACGATATTTGCCATCTTAAATTAAAACAAATGGGTTACCTTCATGGCGCAGTTGTTTCAAAATGGCAGCACCATATGTACTTTTTACTTTCACTTTCAAATTACTAGGTGACTCAAAGCTGTATATAAACCCTGGGTTGTTGATGATATGCATTGGCCCTTGAGAGGCTGTGAAGCCACTAGTCTGCCATATTGCCACTCCCCAGTAGGAACAGTCCTTCATAGGAACGAATGGAATTGTACAGTATTTCAATTAAATGTTTCAAGGACAAAATTACAAAAAGTATTTGTGTTGTTGTAAAGGGACAGTATCATTAGTAATCTAAAAAAAATCTACTTTAAGGAAAATGTTTTGGTATATATTGTTTTATTTGTATGTTTAGCTCACATATAATATAATATGTATGCATGACGATGTCTTTAATACAATAAACGTGGCTAAAAACGAATGTAGACATTAAGAAATGCATTTCAATAGCTTCCAATATATGTTTTACACCGGTGAGGGAGTCCCAAGATGGATGCGTGGGGCGTCAATACAGCGCCCTCAACAAATCATCTAGTGTATATATACATTATTGGGTAACTCCCCAGTGTGTTTGTGTGGAAATATTGAACTTTTTCACCACTTAAAAGGGCAGCGGGGTGGCGCATTGCAAGTTTAAGGTTTAGCCATTGGTCTCTTTCTTATGTCTGGTATTCAAAAATAGAAGGTCACGGGTTGTTTTATACGAGTATCTTTCATTTATTTGTCGTGGGCTACGGCCAAACAGTAGCCTGTGTAGAGTTGGGTTAATACACCCAACCTTTGTCTGGACAATTGTTCCTGTATGACCTAGTCAGGTCATTACAATAGTAATATGCTCTAAAAATACCGTAGAAATATGTTCTAAAACGCTTGTGACAAACACACTTTGCTGTCCTGTTTTCTAATCGTCCACATGGAGAACATATTCAAGTAAGTCAATACATTTCTAAAATGTAAAAAAACAAATAACGTATTATTAGCTATTATTAGCTACAGTGCAGGCTAACTAAAATGAGCTAGCTAGTTGGCTAGGACCCATCTAGGCAACTTTACATACTGCATAGATAGCTAGCTAAGTGAATTAGATGTCACCAGCTACCTAACTTCAAATTTGCTAGCTATCTTGATGTATTTATTCCTGTAAAAAAACAAACTCCAAATGCATTTGTAGGTAGCTAGCTAACAGCCATAGAGACGGGTGAAAGGATAGCAACCCCAACTGTGGATAGGGCAGGTACGTTTGTGTAGTTCCAGTCCCTAGAAGTGAGAACCGAGATAATAGTAGTATACTTATTCAGTGCAGTCTAATTTGAGTATAATGAAGTCTGTTTTTTTGTGAGGTTTTCTGTCCTCGGTTACAGAGAGCTGTGAAATCCTGTCTACTCAAAGGGGTTCCATATTCCTACAGATACCGTGTAACTGAAGATTCCTTCAAAACGATTGCCTACAGTTACTGTTTAGGGCACTGCAAGGTTGGGTGACCAGGGCCATCTGGGACTGCCTCCTGGAGGAATTCCGGTTGTGTGAAGGCTACCTGTGTCCTGCATAACGTCATGAGGATGGACACGAGGACCAGGATGGGGGATCTGTGTGCGGGATTTCTTCACCACATACTTTTTTGAGGAGGGTGCTGTTCCCTGGCAACACCGTAGACTACACTATGCACAACCAAAGGCTCTTTTAAGAGCCATTCACATTGCAATAAGAGTATTCTTCCATTTACTTCGCTATGTCAACTGCAGTTATATTAGTTTGATCTCCATCTCTTCATTCAAAGACTCAGTCATGGACACTCTTACTGACAGTTGTGGCTGCTCTGCGTGATGTATTGTTGCCTTTACCTCCTTGACCTTTTGTGCTGTTTGTGCCCAATAATGTTTGTGCCCTGTGCTCTTGCCATATTGTTACTACCATGTTGTCATGTTGAGTTGCTGCCACGTTGTCTTAGGTCTCTTTGTGTAGTGTTGTCATCTCTTGCCATATTGTTACTACCATGTTGTCATGTTGAGTTGCTGCCACGTTGTCTTAGGTCTCTTTGTGTAGTGTTATCTCTTGCCATATTGTTACTACCATGTTGTCATGTTGAGTTGCTGCCACGTTGTCTTAGGTCTCTTTGTGTAGTGTTGTCATCTCTTGCCATATTGTTACTACCATGTTGTCATGTTGAGTTGCTGTCACGTTGTCTTAGGTCTATTTGTGTAGTGTTGTTGTCATCTCTTGTCATATTGTTACTACCATGTTGTCATGTTGAGTTGCTGCCACGTTGTCTTAGGTCTCTTTGTGTAGTGTTGTTGTCATCTTGTTACTACCATGTTGTCATGTTGAGTTGCTACCATGTTGTCTTAGGTCTCTTTAAGTAGTGTTGTTGTCATCTCTTGCCATATTGTTACTACCATGTTGTCATGTTGAGTTGCTACCATGTTGTCATGTTGAGTTGATACCATGCTGTGTTGCTGCCACGTTGTCTTAGGTCTCTTTATGTAGTGTTGTTGTCCTTCTATAGGTAGTGTTGTGGTGTCTCTTTATGTAGTGTTGTTGTCTCTCTATAGGTAGTGTTGTGGTGTCTCTTTGTGTAGTGTTGTTGTCATCTCTTGTCATATTGTTACTACCATGTTGTCATGTTGAGTTTCCACCATGTTGAGTTGCTACCATGTTGTCTTAGGTCTCTTTGTGTAGTGTTGTTGTCGTCTCTTGCCATATTGTTACTACCATGTTGTCATGTTGAGTTGCTACCATGTTGTCTTAGGTCTCTTTGTGTAGTGTTGTTGTCATCTCTTGTCATATTGTTACTACCATGTTGTCATGTTGAGTTTCCACCATGTTGAGTTGCTGCCATGTTGTCTTAGGTCTCTTTGTGTAGTGTTGTTGTCGTCTCTTGTCATATTGTTACTACCATGTTGTCATGTTGAGTTTCCACCATGTTGAGTTGCTACCATGTTGTCTTAGGTCTCTTTGTGTAGTGTTGTTGTCATCTCTTGTCATATTGTTACTACCATGTTGTCATGTTGAGTTTCCACCATGTTGAGTTGCTGCCATGTTGTCTTAGGTCTCTTTATGTAGTGTTGTTGTCGTCTCTTGTCATGATGTGTGTGTTTTGTCCTCTTTTTATTTAATTTATTTTAATCCCGCCCCCGCAGGAGGCCTTTTGCCTCTTGGTAGGCAGTCATCGTAAATAAGAATTTGTTAACTGACTTGGCTAGTTAAATAAAATTCCCAGTTTCTCTCTGTTTTTTCTACTTCTCAGGTGAGGGTGCTGTTTAGGTAAGGGTGTGATGTCTGTACAAAAACAAAACAGGCTATTTTAAATCACCCATGTTGATGACATTTAGAACAATTAGATACCCTATAACCCACACCTACACACTCATGTATCAATCTGATTGATGGATTGTGTTGTGCAGTAAGCAGGTTCAGGTGTATAACTGTGGCTCCTTACACCTCCAAAGAATAGTCAAGAGGGCCGACCGCGGAGAATAGTAAGACACTTCATTATTTCTATAACTACGCTATATTGTTTGTCCTCGTGTGTCTTTGCATGTTTTTCAGTATGAAATACTCTGCAGCCACTTTGTGTGGTGTGGACACCAGGAGAGGCCTCACACACAGATTCCTGTTGAACACTGTCTCTTTAACTACCTTATTTTCTCAATAACAGTCTCTCTCCTTCACTTCATCCCTCTCTCTTCTCCCTAAATCCTCTAGGTTATATCAGCTGTGTCGGTGAACACCTCCCGCAGCTGAACTTGCTACATAGAGGGCACAGCATTATCAGAGGTCAGAGGTCACTTGGTGAGGGTCAACAGGAAGCATTATTAAAGAGACGCTTTACATTGAAGTACAGATAGAGATGCAGTAGTCCCAGAGTTAATGATCCCAGGTCAGTTTATATTATACAGGAAGTATTATTAAAGAGATGTAGTAGTCCCAGAGTTAATGATCCCAGGTCAGGTTATATTATACAGGAAGTATTATTAAAGAGATGTAGTAGTCCCAGAGTTAATGATCCCAGGTCAGTTTATATTATACAGGAAGTATTATTAAAGAGATGTAGTAGTCTCAGAGTTAATGATCCCAGGTCAGTTTATATTATACAGGAAGGATTATTAAAGAGATGTAGTAGTCCCAGAGTTAATGATCCCAGGTCAGTTTATATTATACAGGAAGTATTACTAAAGAGATGTAGTAGTCCCAGAGTTAATGATCCCAGGTCAGTTTATATTATACAGGAAGTATTATTAAAGAGATGTAGTAGTCCCAGAGTTAATGATCCCAGGTCAGTTTATATTATACAGGAAGTATTATTAAAGAGATGCAGTAGTCCCAGAGTTAATGATCCCAGGTCAGTTTATATTATACAGGAAGTATTATTAAAGAGATGCTTCACATTGAAATACAGAGAGATGTAGTAGTCCCAGAGTTAATGATCCCAGGTCAGTTTATATTATACAGGAAGTATTATTAAAGAGATGCAGTAGTCCCAGAGTTAATGATCCCAGGTCAGTTTATATTATACAGGAAGTATTATTAAAGAGATGTAGTAGTCCCAGAGTTAATGATCCCAGGTCAGTTTATATTATACAGGAAGTATTATTAAAGAGATGTAGTAGTCCCAGAGTTAATGATCCCAGGTCAGTTTATATTATACAGGAAGTATTATTAAAGAGATGTAGTAGTCCCAGAGTTAATGATCCCAGGTCAGTTTATATTATACAGGAAGTATTATTAAAGAGATGCAGTAGTCCCAGAGTTAATGATCCCAAGTTCAGTTTTGCATTTCACCTCTTGATAATTATTATGACAGACTGTTAGTTTAAGCCTTGTTTGTTTTTTATTCAGTCTCTCCATATGCAGGAATTTATTACATTTTTTTCTCCTTTATTTAACCAGGTAGGTCAGTTGAGAACAAGTTCTCATTTACAACTGCTACCTGACCAAAATAAAGCAAAGCAGTGTGACAAAAACAACAACAGAGCTACACATGGAATAAACATGTATGCTTTGATGTGAGAGAGGATGCCAACACTCGGTCCCGTCATCGCCACCTCACTCGCTCTTAAGATAACCTTCGGGCCGACTAGGAGCCCAAGGCTGGTTAGAAGACACTGATGTAATAGTTATGAACTGAGAGAATATTAGGGGTAGCAGAATATTAGGGTAGCACTGTGATTCATTAATCATATGCCGTCTTCCCTGCTCCTCTGTTCTTACCTCTTTCCCTTTGTCTTCTACACTTCTCTCCACCTCCTTTGTTCCTCTGTTCTTACCTCTTTCCCTTTGTCTTCTACACCTCTCTCTCCCTCTCTCTCGCCACCTCCTTCCTCTGTTGTTACAATGCACACCAGATGTGCATTGAAGTACAGATTGAACTTGTATTTATAATATATTACAATATTTAGAACACTTGTATAATGAACTTATTTCAATAAAGCGTTTCACATTTTCTACTGGTTGACATTAAGTCTCTCATGTGATGAAATACTACACCTGTCCTGTGTTTATCAGATCAATGCAGATGAAGGAAATTACAGAGATGGAGATGAACCGGTGTTAAGAGTATTTACATGATGCATAGGAAGTGTAGTGTACTGTTTTTAAATTCTATTTCTGCATATATGAATTACAAATCAGTATTTAACTAGTTAAATCATGTTTCTGGTCTATTGCATAGTTACAATGTGTAACCATTGATGTCCCAGGATCAAGACTGGTAAACACTGTTGAAGTGTATAATTGTAATACATACATGTAGACACGGCGTCATTCAAAGACTGGAATTTGATACTCCTGGTATTGGATACGACTGAAGAATAATCTCAAAGACATTCATACTTGAACTGCGCCTTTTATTTGCCACGGAAGAGTACATGATCAGTGAACCTATTAAATGTACAGGCTACAATGTGGGGATCTCATGCATGGTAATAACTACATGTATATACGACTTGCATCCTTGGCACAAAGTTATATTATATTCTACTCAATCCATAGTGTCCTTCAGACTGTTTTGAAGTTCATACAACAGGCTAGGAAAGCTGAGGTTCATAGCTAGGTTCTGAACTAATTTGTATACCAAACGTTTTAGGGTTCATACACAGATCGGCTACACATGTATAGGCATACAGATATTTTTATTCTGCACTGCACAAGAAGCAAGAAAATAGCTAGCTACGTTACTTCATCTGCATTGTAAATATCAGCAAGGCAAGCTTACAAAACGGTACATTCAATTTGCAGTAAATGCTTTAGCTAGCTAGATTATTTACATCTACTGTTTCACAAGACGACAGCCTGGTTTGCTGGTTGTTTCAGGAGTCCCTAAAACATTAAACAGCCAGAATTAAAATGTCATACTCATGTCACAACACCCATAAAGCTAGTCAGCTAGCTGGCTAATGTTAGCTAGTCAGCTAGCTTGCTGAATAGCGATTTTCGTAAGTAACTTTATGACAAACAAAAAAAATATGCATAATCGTTTGTCTCTACACCAACTAGCTAACACATTCCTCTCAACTCTACATTTTTAGTATGAATCGTTATGACTTTATCATTAATTACATTTGCTTCCGTCCTGGTATTTCTGTCAGCCATCTTTGCTGGAGATTGTCTCCTGTCCTGGGTTTCACGCGTCAGATTCGTCACGGGAACCACTCGATATGATTGGTCAACGTCACAGGAACCACTCGATTTGATTGGTCATCGTCACGGGAACCCCTCGATATGATTGGTCATCGTCACGGGAACCCCTCGATATGATTGGTCATCGCCCCGCTGTCGCCGCTTGTGATTTGCTTAAAGTTGGGAAAAGTAAACGAGTGTTTTCCTCAACCGTTTGTCGTCATATGTGCCATAAATTGTACAACTGCATTGTGCAGGTCTATCTCATTAGTGTCTTATATTTTAGGCACTGTTAGAATGATGCATTTCATTGTTTTTCTCACACTTTCTGTGTTATAATTATCTCTGGTGATTTTCTCTATGAGGAGGGTGGTAAGTAACAGACCCAACAATATTATTTTATGGTATTACCCTCCTTGTAACCATGGTTGCCAGTGACAGTATCTTCCCATTCAAACATTTGTTTTCAACAACAAGTTCATGAATAAACCAATGTAATTCCAGTTCATAATGTGAAGGTTGTTTTGTTTGTTCAATGTGCTGTCTGTGCGTCTGTAATATTGTCTATAAAAGTGGAACTTGTCTGTCGGCATTAAAGACCAAAAATGGTTAAAGAAAATTGTGATAAATACAAAAGTTTACCAGTTTCATTTAATGACCAAAAGCTTTACAGCTGTGCCATATAGATTGCAAACTAGTTGGGAAGAGATTTTCAATGTTCTACCGATTCCATGGCACATGGTTTATGAACTTGTTAGCAGTTGATGTTTACTCTTTAAGCAAATCAGGGGAAGGAAAATAGGTTTATTCAAAGAGGATAAATCATAGATGATAAGCTGAGAGGTAGATGGTCATTCTCCCCTGTCCTCAGTGATTCTGTCTGTGGTTCTCTCCAGTGATTCTCTCTCAGTGGTTCTCTCCTGTGATTCTCTCCAGTGATTCTCTCTCAGAGATTCTCTCTCAGTGGTTCTCTCCTGTGATTCTCTCCAGTGATTCTCTCTCAGAGATTCTCTCCTGTGGTTCTCTCCAGTGATTCTCTCTCAGTGGTTCTCTCCAGTGATTCTCTCTCAGTGGTTCTCTCCTGTGATTCTCTCCAGTGATTCTCTCCAGTGATTCTCTCTCAGAGATTCTCTCCTGTGATTCTCTCTCAGAGATTCTCTCCTGTGATTCTCTCTCCACAGAACAAAGGGACAGCATGTAGTTTTATAACCCAGCCCTTAGCCTGTGGTTGACCAATTAGAATTCCTTCCAATAAAACTAGCCAATGGCCAAATAACAAGTATCATATTTCAGAAGACATACTCCTCCCATGTCTCTGAACCATGGATCAATAATTCCCTATTACAGAAAAAAACACTATTTCCCTTGATTGTGTCACGTTCTGACCTCTATTTCCTTTGTTTTGTATTTATTTAGTATGGTCAGGGCGTGAGTTTGGTGGGCAGTCTACGTTTGTTTTTCTATGTGTTGGGGCATTTCTATGTTTTCGGCCTAGTATGGTTCTCAATCAGAGGCAGGTGTCATTAGTTGTCTCTGATTGAGAATCATACTTAGGTAGCCTGGGTTTCACTGTGTGTTTGTGGGTGATTGTTCCTGTCCCTGTGTTTGTTGTCACAGGATAGGCTGTATAGGTTTTTCACGTTCCGTTTGTTGTTTTGTAGAGTTAAGTTATTTCATGTATCGTTCATTTTCCATTCAAGAAACATGAGTAACCACCACGCTGCTTTTTGGTCCGCTTCTCCGTCTACAGACGAACGCCGTTACAGATTGTTAGTATTCTATAGACTCTCCTCCTTTGACCTCTTGTACTCTGTCTCTGGGTTGTGTATTTATCTTCAAAATATTCTTACACCCTCCCAGACCATTTAAAAAAAAGAAATATACTTAAAATGTATTTTTAGAAAACAATAGAAAACATAAAATAAATAGACATTATAAAAAAAAGCAGTAAGCATATAATCATTGACATTATTAAACACCTTAAACACTATAACACAAAGGGCATATTCTACTTTCTGTTACAATAAGACATTTATTTCAAACAAAGATATAGAAAATAAGTATTAACATGTGTAATGATGATGTCCCTTAGGACTCCTACCACATCCTGTATTAGGAGGAAACTCACTCAAAAATAAATGAAATAATTGTCTACTAATTGTCTAATAATATTCAATCGTCCTGTTAGCAAGGTAATCATTTACCAAGTCTTTTAAAAGTGACCAGCTCTTCCACACTGGTATCAGTCCCATAGATAACTATTAGACATGACCAGCTCTTCCACACTGGTATCAGTCCCATAGATAACTATTAGACATGACCAGCTCTTCCACACTGGTATCAGTCCCATAGATAACTATTAGACATGACCAGCTCTTCCACACTGGTATCAGTCCCATAGATAACTATTAGACATGACCAGCTCTTCCACACTGGTATCAGTCCCATAGATAACTATTAGACATGACCAGCTCTTCCACACTGGTATCAGTCCCACATAGATAACTATTAGACATGACCAGCTCTTCACACTGGTATCTCAGTCCCATAGATAACAATTAGACATGATGTTCTGACAGTCTGCCGGTAGTGAGAAAGTCTTCTTCAGTTCAGCGTAGCCTAGTGGTTAGAGCGTTGGACTAGTAACCAAAATGGTGGCAAGATCAAATCTCCTAGCTGACAAGGTACAAATCTGTCGTTCTGCCCCTGAACAGGCAGTTAACCCACTGTTCCTAGGCCGTCATTGAAAATACGAATTTGTTCTGAACTGACTTGCCTAGTAAAATACATTTTAAAATTTCCACTGGTTGATAAGGACTTTTCTAAATGAACACTTCACCGGTGATCTTGTATCATTTCAGGTACAGTCCTTGAATCGAAGGATATTGCCTTTAGCTTCAGACGGTAGATTCTCATAACCTGTAACGAAGGAAACAAAAAAAATGAGAGTAACATGTCCTGGTTTAAAGAGAAATGTATATATCTTTATATTGCTTTATCTTGGCCAGGTCGCAATTGTAAATGAGAACTTGTTCTCAACTAGCCTACCTGGTTAAATAAAGGTGAAATAAAAAATGAAATAAAAATATTTCACACAGATTTCCCAGAGTAAGAATGTTTTCCGATTTTCAGGAAGACGTTGGACACTTCACCTAGATATCCCTAATATGACGACTGTGGTGAACAACATAGAAGCGTATCAGCTTCTGATGATCTACCTATGCTTCTTCGCCCTGAGCTCCGAGCTGCAGAAAACTGCTCCGCTTCTCGCTCCACTCCAGCTCTGGTTCGCTCACATACTCTTGGTCGCTCACATACTCTTGGTCGCTCACATACTCTTGGTCGCTCACATACTCTTGGTCGCTCACATACTCTTGGTCGCTCACATACTCTTGGTCGCTCACATACTCTTGGTCGCTCACATACTCTTGGTCGCGCGCTGTGTTTTTTTTTGGGAGGGGCTACTTCTAAATTGCACCGCGTCCGTCGTGGCATTTCCTGGAGAGCAAGCAGGATTTTGTTCCAGACCTCATTTTAAAGAGAGCTCACCTAAAATGTACTAAAATCGGAATGTTTGTGTCCTTAGTTTGAAAGCAGTCTATGGACAAGGAGACTGCAATCTATGATTTGGTCGCCCACTGCCATCAACCATTAGTATAAGTATTTCCTGTGCAGGGCGTTCCCATTGACCTTCCTACTGTTTCTAGAGAACAGGAATCAATACATGGACCTTCCCACTGTTTTCCCCATTCGCCTGTCTTGCAATCTGATTTCATTTAATGTCGGAATAAAGTGTCAAACCACCTACAAAATATGTAAAAAAAAATATATATATATATATATTAGCATACTTTAAATTTTCATCCCCCAAAAATCTCAGAGTAACAAAGTCATTGAATTTTGAGTGTTAATTTAATATTCAAATCATTCTGAATACACCTGGCCTGTGTTTTTGGAAAAAAATATGTAGAATTACAGGAGATGAGCTTTATAACAGACCCGCCTAGGCAAAATCTCCCTCCAAAGCTTTCTTCAGAAGTTGGCAGCCCCGAGTGCACTTTATAGGGAATAGGATTCCATCATTCAGGACACAACATGTCACTGAGATACGCAATAAAGTCATTATGATGATGATGGACACATAAACAGCTAAAAGGTATGACTGATAGACTCCATTTAGCTATTGGCATTGACTCATTAGACCGTCAGACTGAGATAGATAGATAGACATATTTTGATTTATTTAACCCTTATTTAACTAGATAGCTGTATAGAGGTGGCTTCTGTATGACAGTAGTGAACGTAATACTACACAGACTACGCTACCTGTTGGCATTGACTCATTAGACAGTCAGACTGAGATAGATAGATAGACCATTTTTATTTATTTAACTAGATATATAGATACTGTAGATATATAGATAGATAGACGTGGCTTCTGTATGACAGTCGTGAACGTAATACAACACAGACTACGCTACCTGTTGCCCCTATAATGTTTGTTTGGTGTCTGCTGTACATACCTGGTTATTGGTTCTTAGCTCCTGCTGTCAACCCGTCTTCATCATCGAAGACCCACCTACAGAGTTCGCTGTTTTGGTGACTTTTATCCGTGGTTCCACCCGCCCGGGCCTCTCCTGCCGCTGGTTCTGCTAGACAGTCGGGACTTTCATCAACATCAGAGTGGAACAGCTTGACTTTGAACTCCGAAGGACGAAAGACCAGAGCTAGCTAGCTGTAAACCACATAGCTAACGTTAAAGTCTCCACAAGCGTCACTGAACTTCCACTAAAGTGTGCTTGTTTACCAGACAGAAAGCCTACAGTGCTGAGAGGTGGAAGCCGTGCACACAGCTTCTGGATGTGTCATTGCAAAGATACTGTTAACTTGTATCTGCGGTAATTGTTTCTTTCAAAGAAAGAGCGACAAGTTAAACTTCCAGCTGTAACTCAGCGCTAAGTAATTAAGTGAAAAGTCAAACTGCCCTGAAACAAGTAGCATTCCCTGGTGGTCTAGTGGTTAGGATTCGGCGCTCTCACCGCCGCGGCCCGGGTTCGATTCCCGGTCAGGGAACACACATTTTTTTAATTTGAAAGCGAAAGGATGGCAGAAAGTAACACGGTTTCAAATATAACTGATAAAATGTGGATTTACATTTGATTTTTTTTACATTTAAAATGTAAGCGTTGTTTTAATAAAAAATAAAAAAAAAACATCTGTTCCCTGACCGGGAATCGAACCCGGGCCGCGGCGGTGAGAGCGCCGAATCCTAACCACTAGACCACCAGGGAAAGCTATTTGTAACGAAGTGAAAAGTCAAACTGTCCTGACACAAGTAGCTTTCCATGGTAGTCTGATGGTTCAATTCAGGGAACTACGGCCCGGTCAGGGAACAAACTGTTTCATTTTATTAAAACAACGCTTATATTTTGAATGTTACAAAAGAGTATGTAAATCCACATTCGATCAGTTGTATTTGAACTTGAACGTTTTCCGTGTTATTTTCTGCCATCCTTGTGTCTGCCTCATGACTTTGTTTCAATGAAGGCTGCAGATTTTAATGTTTGCCATTTTTCTGTTTTTTAGATTTCTGTGTTGTTGTTTCTTGGTTTTACGTTTTTTATTTTTTTTATTTCACTGTTGCGTGTTCAGACGCTGTGAAATGATACCACTCCACAGTTTGGAAAGCTTTGTACATTTCCCCTGGTAGTGTGTAACTAAACTACAGATTGAACAATGAGACAGATATTTCACAGGATGTATAAATGTGAAGCATCCGGGTTGACGTTTTCACTCACTACCAAATATGGTAGTGAGGAGGAAGCCCAGTGCCCAGCAGTGGGAGAAGAAGGAGCGAGATGGATTTTGGCCAAATTTCTGCTCATTTTTTTTTATCGATGAAACGTTTGATCTCTGCTCCTTGCATGTTCTGCCCACTAAGATTAATTTGCTTCCATTGGAAACAACAGGCTGTGGTCCATCTTGGATTAATTAGACACATCTTTGACTTAACAGTAGACACTCTGGTGGTGTCTAACAGTAGAAACTCTCTGGATCAGATATGATTACATAGTACCTGTCTTGGACTGGATCAGATATGAGTACATAGTACCTGTCTTGGACTAGATCAGATATGATTACATAGTACCTGTCTTGGACTGGATCAGATATGAGTACATAGTACCTGTCTTGGACTAGATCAGATATGATTACATAGTACCTGTCTTGGACTGGATCAGATATGATTACGTAGTACCTGTCTTGGACTGGATCAGATATGATTACATAGTACCTGTCTTGGACTGGATCAGATATGATTGCATAGTACCTGTCTTGGACTGGATCAGATATGATTACATAGTACCTGTCTTGGACTGGATCAGATATGATTACATAGTACCTGTCTTGGACTGGATCAGATATGATTACGTAGTACCTGTCTTGGACTGGATCAGATATGATTACATAGTACCTGTCTTGGACTGGATCAGATATGATTGCATAGTACCTGTACCTTGGACTGGATCAGATATGATTACATAGTACCTGTACCTTGGACTGGATCAGATATGATTACATAGTACCTGTACCTTGGACTGGATCAGATATGATTACATAGTACCTGTCTTGGACTGGATCAGATATGATTACATAGTACCTGTCTTGGACTGGATCAGATATGATTACATAGTACCTGTACCTTGGACTGGATCAGATATGATTACATAGTACCTGTCTTGGACTGGATCAGATATGAGTACATAGTACCTGTCTTGGACTGGATCAGATATGAGTACATAGTACCTGTACCTTGGACTGGATCAGATATGAGTACATAGTACCTGTCTTGGACTGGATCAGATATGATTACATAGTACCTGTACCTTGGACTGGATCAGATATGATTACATAGTACCTGTACCTTGGACTGGATCAGATATGATTACATAGTACCTGTCTTGGACTGGATCAGATATGAGTACATAGTACCTGTACCTTGGACTGGATCAGATATGATTACATAGTACCTGTCTTGGACTGGATCAGATATGAGTACATAGTACCTGTACCTCTGACTGGATCAGATATGATTACATAGTACCTGTACCTTGGACTGGATCAGATATGATTACAAAGTACCTGTCTTGGACTGGATCAGATATGATTACAAAGTACCTGTCTTGGACTGGATCAGATATGATTACATAGTACCTGTCTTGGACTAGATCAGATATGATTACATAGTACCTGTCATGGACTAGATCAGATATGAGTACATAGTACCTGTCTTGGACTAGATCAGATATGAGTACATAGTACCTGTCTTGGACTAGATCAGATATGATTACATAGTACCTGTCTTGGACTGGATCAGATATGAGTACATAGTACCTGTCTTGGACTGGATCAGATATGAGTACATAGTACCTGTCTTGGACTGGATCAGATATGATTACATAGTACCTGTCTTGGACTGCATAAAACCGGGAAGAGAAGTTAGTTCAGCTAGCTCCCGTTAGCTAGCTATGCTAACTGTGCTGCAGTGTACTTTCTCAGCCTACAGTTACACATACCTCCAGTCATAATACGAAGTAGTAGCCTGCCTGCCTGTTGGCTCTTGGCCGTTGTAGCCGATCCTTCACCATCTTCCTTTGATTAGATATCTCCTAACTTCTGATTGGATATCTCCTAACTTCTCATTAGATATCTCCTAACTTCTGATTAGATATCTCCTAACGTCTCATTAGATATCTCCTAACTTCTGATTAGATATATCCTAACGTCTCATTAGATATCTCCTAACTTCTCATTAGATATCTCCTAACTTCTGATTAGATATCTCCTAACGTCTCATTAGATATCTCCTAACTTCTGATTAGATATATCCTAACGTCTCATTAGATATCTCCTAACTTCTCATTAGATATCTCCTAACGTCTCATTAGATATCTCCTAACTTCTGATTAGATATCTCCTAAATTCTGATTAGATATATCCTAACTTCTGATTAGATATCTCCTAAATTCTGACTAGATATCTCCTATCTTCTGATTAGATATCTCCTAACTTCTGATTAGATATATCCTATCTTCTGATTAGATATCTCCTAACTTCTAAATAGATATCTCCTAACTTCTTATTAGATATCTCCTAGCTTCTGATTAGATATATCCTAATGTCTCATTAGATATCTCCTAACTTCTAAATAGATATCTCCTATCTTCTGATTAGATATATCCTATCTTCTCATTAGATATCTCCTATCTTCTGATTAGATATCTCCTATCTTCTGATTATATATCTCCTAACTTCTGATTAGATATCTCCTATCTTGTGATTAGATCTCCTAACTTCTAAATAGATATCTCCTATCTTGTGATTAGATATCTCCTAACTTCTAAATAGATATCTCCTAACTTCTCAGTTGATATCTCCTAAATTCTGCCACACATGGAGCTTTGATGACTTATGATTGGCCAATAACAAGCTGCACGCACCACGCTCCACTCTCATGAAAAGCAAGAGAAGCAACATAAATTATACAATCTCCTTCTCTCTCTCTGTCTCTCTCTCTCTCTCTCTCTCTCTCTCTCTGTCTCTCTCTCTCTTTCTCTCTCTATGTCTCTCTCTCTTTCTCTCTCTTTCTCTTTCTCTCTCGCTCTCTGTCTCTCTCTCTCTTTCTCTCTCTCTGTCTCTCTCTCTCTCTCTCTCTCTCTCTCTCTCTGTCTCTGTCTCTCTCTCTCTCTCTGTCTCTCTCTCTCTTTCTCTCTCTCTGTCTCTCTCTCTCTCTCTCTCTCTCTCTCTCTCTGTCTCTGTCTCTCTCTCTCTCTCTGTCTCTCTCTCTCAGCAGTCGCGTTCGGATCTCTATGGGCCCTTCCAGACAAGTAATTTAAAATAACACATACCCCTGACAATCAGATCCTAGCCAGACAGTATTTCTAATTCTGGATTCATTGTTATGAACGTTCTCAAGCCGTCCTCTATCGGAGGAGCCATAGTTGAGCCCTAAAGTGGTGAGAAGCCCAGTCATTCTGGACGGAGGCTAACTACTATTTAGTTTAAATTACAGTCTTGGAAATACGATGACATTGCTTAAGTAGTCAAATATTTAGTAGGAAACAACTTTCCCTCAATTATCATGTTGTCAGATTTACTTTAGCCATTAGCTAACAAAGTGTTTGAATGTTAAATGACGAGACAGAGGCATTGATGCGAGTAACCAGTCTTGTTCAGTACATGACAACACATCCGGGTATCTCAAGCACCCCGGTAAAACACAAGAGTTGCAGTAATGAACATTTACCAACAGATAACATCACTGTGCCATCTTACACCCATAACACAAAGTTTCTGTCCAAAAAATAGCTAGCAATGCTAACGTTAGCTAGCTAAAAGCCGGTGGCCTCCCCTCAATCTTATCTAGCTAGCTAACTGCATTTGAAGTCAATCTGGTGACATCAAAATGATAACAAAAGGTTTTCCTACTAATTATTTGCCTCTTGTTGAATGTCATTGTATTTCCAAGCCACTGTAACGGACATTTGATGAAAATCTTCATCAGCGCTTATTGACGATGCATTGAGTAGAATGCTCAGTCAGGCATCGGTCCAAAACAAACATTCTAAACAATATTGAAACAAGTTTGTGATGAAACATGGAACCCATGAATAAGTGCTGTACTGTAATGTATAAGTTCTGTCCTATAATGAATAAGTTCTGTACTATAATGAATAAGTTCTGTACTGTAATGAATAAGTTCTGTACTGTAATAAATAAGTACTGTACTGTAATGAATAAGTTCTGTACTGTAATAAATAAGTACTGTACTGTAATGAATAAGTTCGGTACTATAATGAATAAGTTCTGTACTATAATGAATAAGTTTGGTACTATAATGAATAAGTTCTGTACTATAATGAATAAGTTCTGTACTATAATGAATAAGTTCGGTACTATAATGAATAAGTTCTGTACTATAATGAATAAGTACTGTACTGTAATTAATAAGTTCTGTCCTGTAATGAATAAGTTCTGTCCTGTAATAAGTTATATTGTAGTCACTTAAAGAAGAGAAAAGTTGTAAGGTTTTCATCAACAGTACTTCCCATCACAATAAAAACACAACAGGAAACAGGAAATGACATTGTACATTTTTTAATTCTCTATCAGCCATAAACACACTGCAGCATTTTGATTATTATACCATTTTAATAAACTAATACATGCCCTCGTAAATATTTATATATATGTATAATATCACGTATGTATATAAATGCCGTCACCGCGGAAACAGAATGCTGATTGGTTAAATTAAAAGCCGACCCAGTCACAGTGAACTTCCACTAGTTTTGCATTTTGTATCACTTTTTTGTGTTTTTAAATCATTTTTAAACGTCACTCTCACAGTAACCAGTGACATCGGTGAAGTACATACATGACAGGTGGTAGATACATACAGTAGCTAAACGCTCTGAGCGGTGAGTGATGCCGTGTACACATACTGTCAACCTGCTCGACCACACCTCTAGGTCGGGTGTGTCTCTGTCCCGTACCTGCCCTCATATACTTTCTACACGGGCCTTTCCCATTGGCTAGACATACAGATCCCAGCCTACATGGGGCTGTCTGATTGGCTACAAATACTGTATTGTGCCTAGATGGGCCTTTCCCATTGGCTAGACATACAGAACCCAGCCTATTAGGGGCTGTCTGATTGGCAACAAATACTGTATTCTGCCTAGATGGGCCTTTCCCATTGGCTAAACATACCATTTCCTGTGTCCTTGTGCCCAAAGCGTGGAGGTGTGCCCCCCATGACAGTCAGGAGTGGAGTGCAACGTGGTCGTTGTGAAATAAAGTTCATTTTTCTCTGCTCATGTCGTCACATTCACACACACACAAACAAACACAACCACTAACACCTGGTCCCACACTTTCAACGGCCAATAAGTAATCAATAATCACATTGATAAATCAAACGAAGAACCATCCGAGAAGCTCTCGTACCAACCTCGGGTCTGCTGCACAAATGGCTCCCTATTCTCTATGTAGTGAACTACTATAGACCAGAGCCCTATTCCCTATGTAGTGAACTACTAGTGACCAGAGCCCTATTCCCTATGTAGTGAACTACTAGTGACCAGAGCCCTATTCCCTATATAGTGAACTACTAGTGACCAGAGCCCTATTCCCTATGTAGTGAACTACTAGTGACCAGAGCCCTATTCCCTATGTAGTGAACTACTAGTGACCAGAGCCCTATTCCCTATATAGTGAACTACTAGTGACCAGAGCCCTATTCCCTATGTAGTGAACTACTAGTGACCAGAGCCCTATTCCCTATATAGTGAACTACTAGTGACCAGAGCCCTATTCCCTATGTAGTGAACTACTAG